>NC_025878.1:657131-682160 GCF_000755165.1 Leishmania panamensis
GGGTGTGTGCGTGGGTATGCTCAAAGACTGATCTATGCAGCTGTCGCTCCATCCCTCCCTACCTTCACCCCTACGCCCCTTTGCTCGTGTATGGTGCACAGAAGCGAGAAAGGGACAACGGTGAGTTGGCGTTGTGACACCTCATCACTGGCGGAAGGCCATCATGTGCAGGTACTGTTCATTGGGTTGCGGCGGTAGGGGTGCAGCGGCGGCGGCACTGGGTGCGGAGGATTGCAAAATGCAGAGCTGTCCATTCACCATCACGTAACTCGGGTACAACGGTGGTGTGGCGGTAGCGGCCGGCTGTGTATAGGACAGCTGCTGCGCTGGTGCGATCCCGCCGCCCATTACGTTCTCCAGTGGGATGAATTGGCCCTGTGCATTCACAATGCACGGCCTGATTGAGTGGGATGATGCTGCGGTGGCTTGGCCGTTTTCAGCACCCAGCATGCCCCACACAGCTTGCTGCTGCTGAGGAGACGGCGGCGGAGGGGACATCCCGTGGCTGTGCATTCTCTGAGGGGGCAAGGTGTACAGATCCTGCAGCGGTGGGTGCTGTTGCTGAGCCGGCGCTAGCTGACTTTGAGCCTGGGTGGGATGCATGAAGGTGTACATCATGGGTACGCCTGCGGGGGCCATCGCCGCTGCCTCCGCGGAGTACGTGGCATACGTAGGATTCTTGGGGCGGCGCTGGCCAGTGTTGGCTGTAAACAGCATTGGGGCAGCTTGAACTGCAGATAGTGTACTTGCATCGTATGCAGGAGGCGGTGGCAGCGAGGCGCTAGCGGCGATAGAGGCAAAGTATGCCTGCTGAACGAGTGGACTCGCGGTCGCAAGGGTGGGGGGTAGAAGCGCAGTGTGCTGCAGATGAGGGGGCGGCGATAGTGGCTGGGAGAAGAGGCGGTTCTGACGCGGTAGCGGAGGCACACTCGGCGGCAGCGCATCGACCTGTGCCGTGCTTGAGTTCATAGCAGACGGCAGTGGCGAGGCGTTATCGTTCCTCCCGCGCGCGGTGGCGTTGCGGCTACCACTGCTTGAATCCTTCGAAGCTCCGGCACTGCCGACGCCACCGCGGTTAGTCTTACCCTGCTCCACGTTACCACCACTGCCACCACCGCTTTTGCGGCTCAGTTGCCGGTTCGGGTTAGCGAACTTGGGCACGGTGCCGTAGTAGAAGTCCTCATGCCCACGACGGAAGTGCCACACGTAGAAGGAGCCGTCGTGGACAAGACACTTGTGAAGAGGGTCGTAGACCCACCCGGGGTCCTGCCTCGTCGCCTCGCGCGCCAGCTTGCACTCGTCGCGTACAAGAGAAAGAAGGACGTTCTCGATGAAGATGTTGTCGTCGACGCGCCAGCTGCCCTTCTTCGCCTCAAAGGGGGTGGCATTGCCGTCAACGCCGGTCGCTCCTGTCAAGGAGTTGGCCGCCGTAGATGCGTTGACCTCATCAGAGCTCCCCCTCACCGCATCTACGGCGAAACTCGCTGAGTCATGGCGCGACGGTGCCTCAAACGACAAAGACGACGACATGTTGATCGAGAACTTCAGTGTCTCAAGGTGCGGCGTACCGTAGAAGATATTATCATCCCCGTTGACAGCCTGTGCCGCAGTGACACCAAAAGCTGGGCTGGCATCAGTGCTGCGTGTGCCCGAAGGGACGTAGAAGGAGAGGATATCGCCCCGATGGACCTGAATGATCGCCACCGCCGCTGTCGTGCCGTCAACCGCCTCGTCGCCCTCGATCGGGTCTGCCTGGTACACCAGCGATGGCGTGCGCGTTGGCCCATCTCGGGCCTCCACCGAAGTGCGATCCACCACCCTCACGGTGCTGTCCACACAGGCCACGTAAACCTCATTGGCCGCGTGACTCCAGTTTGAGATGCTTGTCACAGAGCGAGTGATGTACCCCTTCACCACGTAGGTGATCTTCGGAGCAGTGTTGCTCCCGTCATTCAACACACCCTCCAACGCTGCCGCCTTGATGGCCATCACTGCCTGGCTGTTGGCTGCCTCAGTGTAGACGCTGCCAAGATGAGTATCAGCGCGATTCACCAGAGAGTTTGCCGCCCACCCAGCACGGTCCTTTCCACCGCAATCCGTCAGGAGATGCTGCTGCTGCTGTTGCGCCGGTTGCTTCAAGGCGCGCTGCTCTGACTTTGCCTTCAGGAAGGAGATGTAGTAGCACGCAAAAGCGGGCATCATTTTGGCCACATACTCGCGACTCACCACGCCGTGGAGGCAGTGCTCGTCAATGAAAAACTTGGAGCTTTTCGGTGCCTCCAGAACGTTTGCCATGCGGTCCCGCATTTCCCGCAGGAAGCATAGAAACGGTATGTTGGTCTTAAAGCACATGAAGCTGAATGGCAGTGCAGGTATGTTCGGGAGACCGATGATGCTGCAGCACTGGTGGTAGTAAATGTAGGCAGCGAGCAGCACTACACGAGACATGTTGTGATCTCCCGCCGACTTCATAATCAGCGTGCGGATCCTCAGCACATCATCGCGTCCAAAAGGGATGAGCAAGTCGTCTGGCTTATTCACCAGCGTGCAGGTATCCCCAATTATACCGATCACCTTCGCAAACGCAGACGCGCCGCCACTTGGAGACGACAGCTGCACGCTACCCTCCGGCATGTAGCTTGTGCCTTCGTAAAGAAACACAACAGCGCATAGCACGGGGCGGATGCGGTAGAAGTCACCGACCTCGTAGACCTCGCGAATGGCCGCATTGGTCGGAAACATACCCTGCGCTGTGTGCCGAAGCAGAAGGCGGTGCATGTCCTCACAGGAGTTCTCGATGGGCGGGATGCGACTGAGGTCACCGCTTTTGCCGTCAAAATTGGGTCGCATGTAGTAGCGCACTGATGGGTCCGTGTAGGCCTCGTACAGCTGCTTGAACAACGGGCAGTCCGGGGTGGGAAAGTACTGCTCCACGATGGGGATCAGCGCTACCTGCCGTGCACCGCCTTGTGGGGCGCGGAAGGGGGCATCACAGACAATCTCCGCACTCGGCGCTGTACCCATTTTTTCTTTCTGCTTGCTTGGTTACTTTTTGCTTTGCGCGCGCACACACACACGAAGTTCTACAAAAAAAAAAAAACAGCTGTGGAACTCACGAACAGAGGAGGGAGCGAGAGAGGGAGGGGGTGGAAGGGAGGGAAAAAGGAGCGAGAGAACTCTTCGTCTTAAATGAGTAGCGCTGCCAGAGAGCCAAAACGATGGCAGAGTTATACGCCACAGTCGGTGCAGAGAAAGGGGGGAGGGAGGGAGGCCAAGAGAAACAGTGAGAGTTTGAGTGAAAGGGAGAGAAGGAAAGAGGGAGCACAGAGAGAGAGAGAGAGGGGGGAAGACAGAGAGGAATTGTTTAACCCCTCTTTCAGCCAAAAGAGGAGGACAAGCTGAGAAACACTGAGACACACACACACACACAGAGAGACGACAAATCAAGATGACGTTGGAAAGAAGATAAGAAGAGGCAATTAATGGCGAAAGCGAGAAAACGCAGAGGATACAAAAAAGGGGGGAAAAGGTGAAAAAAAAAGAGGGGGAAAAGAGAAAAGTCGCTTTTGTAAGCGCCAGGGGGAAAACAAAACACAACACGAAAAGAAGAGCAAAAAAAAACACACACAGGCGATCACTGCCAGTCAGGAGAAGAAGAGGAGAAAAGAAAGAAAACAAAATATAAAATAAAAAAATAGAAAAGAGAAAAACGACAAGAAGGGGGAGAGCCACGTGAATCAAAATGGGGGATTTTTCAAAGGTGTAGAGAAACAGTAAGAGTAAGAAACAAACTCATAAGCAGGACGACCAGCAGGTAGGCCTTTTCGTTTTAGTTGACACGAGCCAACAGCGCCTTCGAGAGAGAGATGCAAAGTGTGTGGACTCTGATTTTATCCGCCCATCTGCTTTTTTCCTGCTTGAATACAGCCCGTTCTCGTTTCAGCTGCGAATCTGAATACCACCAGACAACATATACACAAAAAGCACAAGGTGTCAGCAGCACAAGGAGTGTGAGCGGGGGGCGGGGGGGTCTGCGCAAGACTATGCCTCAGTATCTGGATGGGGAAAGAGGAGGAGAAGAGTGCACGAGCAAGAAGTCTCTTGAGTGATGAAACAGCAGAAGAAGGAACGGATAAGAGGGGGGAGTTGAACCGATGTTTCGTTGTTCTCGCCTTGCTGTTATTCTCAGCAGAAAGAGAAAGAGCGGAGAGGTTAGTGAAGCTCTACGGAAGAGAGAAAATTCAGAAGAGCTGAGAGAGGCCGACAACGGCGAGAGAACACAAAGATGGAACACACTGAAGATCGAAGAAAATAAAATAAAATAAAAAGAAACGTAAGAAAGGCGAAGGAAAAACAGAATGAGAGAGGGCTTAGGCTGAAATACTACGATTTCGAAGAATTGAGGAAACGAGGAAGAAGTCGTGCTAGCCGTTTGTATTCCTCTTTGATATTTGTTTGTAGCAACCTCAAGTGAAAGGAGTATGGACTGAGAAATACGCACAGCCACAAAGCGAGAGAGAAGAAGAGCGAAAAAAAAAAGAGGGGTGCGAGGTTACGTGAAGACCGCAGAGCTGTATATACACCTGTATGTGGATGCTCGTGCGAGGGAAACGACGGGACCCTCTTCGTGCCTTCGTACCCTAGTCGAAGACTGTCCTTCTCGTCCGTGGTTTACCTCCTTTTATCGACTCTGATGGATCACTTTTACTGCTGGTTCTGCCCTTGGGAGACTGGGACGAGATTGTGCAAGGAGGCTACACTCACCTTTTTTGCTTCTACTTTCGGTAAAGGTCCCTTTCCCATGCGAAAATTTGATTTAGCGACTCACCACAAGTCTGTGCCGCTTGTCAATGCGCTTTTCCTCTTTGTCGCTGTTGCCTACTTGCGTGCGCCACGACGCCCCGTCCGTTCGTGTGTTCAGAGCAGCACAACAGCAGCAGCGGCAGCAGACAAGACACACAGAGAGAGGCAGAGAACAGAAGAGTTCCCTCGTCCCCACCCCAAGACCACGCACGGGTCAAGATAAACACACAAGGGGGAGAGTGGGAGAGAGACCAGAGGTGGTGAGTCTTTTTAGCACTTGAGGACGTATATAATATAATAATATATATATATATATATGTATGTGGGTATGTGGGTATGTGGGTATGGGGGTGTGTGCTGCTGTTGTTGTTGTTGTTGTTGCTTGCGTGTGGCTGAGAACGACCAAACCACAACACACACACACACACAGAGCGAGAGAGAACACACGAAAAAAAAAAAAGAGAGAAGAGAAGAGAAGAGAAGAGAGCAAAAGACGGTTCCTTCTAGAGGTGCGCCTTTTGAACAAACCAAACAACTGCAGTGCAGGCAAAAGAGAACGAGGACAGAGGAGTCGAAGAGAACAACTACCACAGTATCCGCTCCGTGGGCACTGAACGCGGTACACGAGCCCCGTATGAGCCAGACAAAGAGAGAAAGAGAGCGATGAGATACTGGGGGAGTAGGTGGGTAAATAAATAAAAAAAGGAGACGAGATCAGAAGCCTCGTCCTCGATAGTGAGTGCGAAATCGCCGCTTTCCGGTCTTGTCGTACACTTCTAAGAAGGATGAACCCAATGTTTGCATAAGGGATACTGCTCCCTCTTTTTTCTCACGCACGAGTTGTTCGTGAGAGGCTGTTCGCCTTACTTTTTTTCCCCTCCCCAACCCCTTTTTTTGTTTTTCCGTTCCGGACGATCAAAAAGCGTACGCAAAGGTAAACGGCATATGTATGTAAGGGACGTCAGGCAACCACCACACCCACAACGCAGAAAGGAATTCGCAGAAGCTAAAGTGAAGGGCAAGACAGTGAAAACCGAAGAAAACAAAAAAAGGAGGAAAGGGAGACGAGCGTGACAAGGCACAGTCCGAAAAAAAAAAAAACAGGCGCGCGCAGACGCAAAGTGTCCAGTCAGCGAAAGAAAAGGAAACACGAAAAACAACAACGGAGAAGTACCAAAAAGAAACAACAACTCGGAGAGAGCAGCTGCAGACAGCAAAGAAGAAAGAGAGAGACACACACACACACACAGAAAGACGGGGACCAAAAGAGAGACGCAAAAAGCCGTCAGAGAGCACCCAAACCCGAAAACACAAAGGTAAACCAAAAGTGAAGCGGAAAGGGAGGAGGAGAAAGCAAAAAAAAAAAAGGCTGCACAGAGAGGGGACACAAAAGAAGACGTGGTGCAACTGTTGCCGGCTGATCGACTCAGAATGCCAGTACGATTCGAAAAGGGAGGTAGAGAGGGGGAAAAAACTGGTAGATTAGCGGAGGGGAATAGAAGGAAGAGAGAGAGAGACGTCAAGTTGAGGAAAACAATGATCGGTTTGTTTGTTCCTTTTCTGGAGGGAAAGAAAAGAGGACAAGTGCCGCTCTTTGAGGAATCCGCGTGTGATGCGATGCATTGTTGGGTTGATGTGTGCGCATTCATGCGCGTGTGAAGAATAAGGGGAAAGGAGTGAGAAGGATGGCAGGGGGTGGGCAGGCAAGGAGCAGGAGAGAGGGGCCGTCACACTCCACTTCATTTTCTGTCGACTCTGGTGGTGACACCACGACGAGAGTCGACAGAGCAACTCACTGCGACATGTGAAAAAGCAAATGAGGCGGTCGTCATCTCGCTACTCCGAAATGGTACGGCAGTGTGTAGCAGCAGCAGCAGCAAGGGGCAGCGCAATCGCTCAATGACTTCGCGCCTTCGGGAACGGCGTACGCGCACAAACAGAAACATACATGCACTTGGCTGCAAGAGCTTTTGGTCACTGGTCACGTGCCTGTGTCCTTCCTCTCCAAACATCATCGCCATTTCTTTTCTGCTATCGCAGTGTGCTTCCGCTGTTTTACTGGTCTTTGCTCGTTTTATGTCAATGGGTTCACTTGATCAATCATTGCCCCAGGGCTATGGAAAAGAAAAGGAACGACGAGGGAGTGCGAAGACAGCGGAGTGGATAATGAGTCCCTCTGCGCCAACTCCAGATGGCGATAAGACAGCCACGCAAGCGAGGAAAAACAGAACAGAGAGAGAAAAAAAAACTTGAGTCCACACCGACATACACGCACCGGAACACATGATTAGCGAAAGAGGAAGAGTGAAGCCAAAAAGAGAGGGAAGGAGGTTAGGTGGAAAGGGAAAAAGGGGGCGGAAGAAGTGCACAAAAATGTGAGAAACAAGTGGAAGGGGGATGGGGATAACGCCATTCACTCCTTCTCTCATCAACCTTTGAATATGTGATAGAGAGAGAAACAGTGAAGGGCGGCTTAGAGCTCCTCTCATGTACGGTGTGTAGGCAACTGCGAGAGGAAGATGAGGAGGAGGAGGGGGGGTGAAGGTGGAGAATCATGCAGATACAGTCTCGTGGCTCAGGTCAACTGAAGACAGAAAATATCCGTTTTGTTTGTTTGTTTGGGAAGGAGGTTGAGAGAGAGAGAGGGGGGGAATAAAAAAGCAGAGAGACGCATGAGTGGAGACGCAGAGGGAGAAAGGGCAAAGCAGAAACAACAGCACATGGGAGATGAAGCAAGCGTATCGGGATCGACAATAACACCAGGCATACAGCAGAAAGACAGAGAGAGCAAGAGAGCGCGAAAAGGGAGGTGGAAGAGCCCTCAATAGCGAAAAGAAATGTATGTGGTCGGCCATGGGCGAGTGAAAAAAAAAAAGGGAGGTCCACTGTGTTCACCATTCTTTTTTTTTTTCGAGGGAGGGGGTTGTGGGGCGGACGTAGGTATTCTCACCTGCGTCTCTCCCCTACGCCCTCTTCTGCTAGAGCTGTCAAGCACAGATATGCGCGCATGTGTTTGTGTACTCGGTTTTTGGTGGCTGCTGTTGCGGCACACTTGAAGGCGTGCATGGATGAACGGAAGCTGAACTCCGCGCATCGAAAAGAAACAGAAAAAAAATGGCAATTATGCTCGACATGACACGAAAGCGCAGACGCAGAAGCACCGGCCAGCATCGAACCATCCACCCCAGACATCGCCATCTCCGCTTTCTTTTTTTTCTTTGCGGCTACCTTACTCGGTCCCACAGGCTTACGCTTGTGCGGACACACCGGCAGTACTCCAGGAGGACAAACTAAAAGGGAAGTGAGAGAAGCACGCATACGTATGAGGAGAAGCACATCCAACCAAAACAGCAAACGTGATAAACGAAGAAGCAAAAGAGGAATAACAAAATAAAAAAAAAGAAATGAGAATCGATCGACGGTGGGGCGCGCGGCACCGACAGCACTGCAACAAGAAGGGCGCTGAATTGACCACATCACCGCCGACGCACCCACACGTGCACAAACACATTCGAAAGTTGGGCTGCAACGCCTGAGCAGTACGCGCACATCCCTAGGAGAGACAAGAGAAAGAAAAAAGAGCGAAGCATGATCGACAACGAGGTAGCGCAGATTCAGAAGAGAAAGGGGAAGACAAACCAGAATATGAGGAGAAAAAAAAAGGGAAAACGAAAAACAACAACAACAAGGATCGCTTGGAAGAACACTCGATGCAATCCAAGAGGAGGGGTGGGACCAAGCAAAAAAAAAAAGATAAGGCCAACGGCATGCGCCACCACCAGCGCCAACCGCAGTGGACAAAGGCACAATCGTGCGGACGAAAAGGAAAAACGACACAACACAGTGACATGGAGAAGAGCGGGTCTCTCTCTCAACAAGGAAGAGGGGGGGTGGAGGGGAAAGACTCACACACGCAGCAGCCCTCCGCTACACAGAGGCGCACAAACAAAGCGACACAAACGACACCGGCACAAAGTACAAAAAGGAGACAAGCACAGGCAGACCAGTCAACGCGAACAAAGTGAGGCCAGAAAGCAGAGATAGAAAAGCGCCCCTGGGCAATAGAGCGTCCTCAAACTGGGGAAGAGAGATGAAGACACGCACACCCGCACGGGTCCAGAGAAACACGCACTGATACCAAAGGGAGGCGAGAAATGAACTACACGGCGTCTTCGTTTTCTGTTTTGCACGTATGCTGCAGGAGGTGTAAAGAGATGAGGCAGAGCAAACAGCGTGGGCTAGCGAAAAGGAAGAATCGACGCGGCACAGCCCACTAAGCGCCTACACAATAAAAAAAAAGATGCGACACCCTCGCATCGGCAGGCGGGAGAGAGAGAAAGGAGGGGATCGATGCACACACGTGCTACTCATCAACACATGTGGGGGAACAACACAACACGCTAAGCTCTGTGGGCCTGTGACCTTACAAAATTGAGCACCATCTCTGCTCTATACCCTCTGCTTTCGATTTCCTTCGCTGTGTAGGTGTATGGACGTCTGTCACCTTCATCAACCAGAAAAGACGGGTGGGTTGGTGACAGGAAAGAAATGGGGTGAAAACAAAAGACGTGCAAAGCGACACTGCTGAAGCATACGCCAACGAAAAGCACAAGAGAGGGGCGGGAAGATGAACACGTGCAGCGTGAGGGAGGGGAGGAGGGGGAACAGAAGAAGAGCGTGGATAAGTAAAGGGCCTGAAGGGAGTACTACGTGTGGGGAGGGGGGAGGGGCACCTTCACTGCTGTGGTGCCTTGAAGAGTGCGTAGTTTGAGGGGAAAGGGGAAAGAAAAAAAGGAAGAAGCCCTTCTAGCTTAGCATACGGTCTCTGCGACTCACTCCTTCTGGGCCCCTCCCGAACCCACGCGAGTTCGCCCATGGCCAATCACTTCGCCCCACCCCCATCCGCCCACAGACGTCTCGACACATGTGGTGAGCCACCGTTTTCACATCTTCGCTGTCTTCGTAGAGGTGGAACAAAGGGAAAGGGAGAAAGCAGCGCCGACGCGCACTCCTCACCTCCCTCACCACGAAAAAGAGCCGGAAAACAAAGATAAAAGCACAACCTTCGGAGAGACTCGCGTTTCACTTCTTTGCTTCTGCTGGTGCTGCTGCTAGTTATGGTTTGCTCTTCATCTTCTGCGTCAGCTGATACTGCTGACGCGCCTGCGACGTCTTGATCGGCAATTTAGCGGCAGCTGCAGTGGATGTTGTCTCCCTTAACGGAGTGATAGGTGCGCCACTGCTAACTGTTCCTCCCTCCGCGTTTTCTCGGCAAAGTCTCGGCGACCACAAGCCAGCTGGGGTCCCGGTGGCCCCGCTAACCTGCCTTGGCGTGCTCAAAGGACCTGGGGTGTCCTCGCTTGGGCTCTGTGTCTCGTTGGCACCTTCGAAGCTGTTGGCCAGAAGACTGTCACCCTCACTACATTCAGACCGGCTGCAGCACGCCAGAGGTGGTGTGGCAGCGTCACCATTGCTGCATAGCCTCAGCACCATTTCCGGTACCGATCCAGCCACAAAAGCCGTCGCAGCTGATAAACTCAAGGAATGCAAGACCTCTGCCGAAGTGCACACCGAAGTTGCAGGCGTCGGCAAGCAGCCACTCCAGCGTGTCGCACTCAGATTCACATCAGACTGCGGTGAGTCCTCATAACAAACAGGAATGATGATTGTACTCGTCGTAGAGGCTCCAGTGGTGTTGGGAGAGGTGTTGGTGGTATTGCACAGTGCAGGAGGGGTAGCATGCCCCACCCACATCTCGGTCTTCGTACAGCCAAAGCCGAGGGGTGACTTTGGGCCACTAGTGCTCTCGGTGCTGCCTACATTTACCCTCGAGGTGTGGAGAAAGCCGCGGGGTGGGTCGTTCGCGATTGAGGACGCAATCGTCACGGTCACGATATTCGAGCGGCGCTGACGAGACGGGAGAGCCGCTCCTATGCACGACGGCGGCTGTACCAAATCAGATGAGCGTAACATGACTGATGACGCACCTGGTGTCGCTGCTGCAGCACTGTTGCTCACAGTGAAGGCGGACGACGGGGAGACGGAGCTGCAGTGGGCGGAGGGAGAGAAACGTGCACGAGCTACCGGCGTGATGCGCGCTGACAAGGCACCGCCACACGCGTAGCTGCTCAGCTCTGCGCAACTGCGTGGCGCACCAATGCTGTGCTCACTGCTGGAAATCGTCATGTTACCGAGACTTCCAGTCCGCATGGTGCAAGGGGTTCCGCGCAGCGGCTGCAAGCAGCCACTGCCTGAATATGGAGAAGGGGTGAAGGTGCCACGGCACTTCTGGTTCTGCGGCTGCGGCGGAGAGGAGGCAACAAACAGCGGAAAATGAGATCCCTCGCCAGCCATGGGGATCGCTGGGGGGGAATGGTGGCATGACAGACTCGCCCAGGCCGCACTGCCCGGTGCCGGCCTCTCGGAGCACATCGACTGCACGTGATGGATCTTAACACCCCACAAGTCGGCGCGCCGGTTGAAGTCGAAAAAGGTGCAGGTGATCATACTTGCCGTAGCTGCACTGAAGCTGCTGCTCGAGAGCATCGGATTTGTCCCCGATGTTGTCTTCGGCGACAGCGGTGACTCTGGAGCCGGCGTCAAGAGAGATCTGAGGGCATCACTGACGGGGACAGTGATGGTGAAGCACTCGGCGCGCAGGACACGGACGTGTAGCTCCATCGACCAAGGAATCTCAAGCTGCATCATGTCCAGATCAGGGTTTACCAGAAACAGCCGCGGCGCATCCGTGAGCACCATCACCAGCATGCCTTGGGTGTTACGGGAGTTGGCGCTGCTGCCTTTGCCATTCAGGTACTCTTTGCAACTACCCCCCTCCACGTTCGGCAACAACTTCACCGGGGAACAGTACACCATCATCTCCGCCGGCTCAAGGTACTCGGCCAGTGCTGCCGTGTAGTTGGTGTTAGTGGTCGTCATGTTGGACGTCTGCAGCACTTTCTCCCAGTTTATCTCCGCAAAGAAGGAATGTGCCTTGAGGGCATCAAAGCCGCCGCGCTCCGCCGACCCAAGGCGCTCCTCAGGCACCGGCTGAAGGAGCTGCCTGACCAAGTCCTTGGCCGCTTCTGAGATAGCGGCCCCAGCTCCGCTGCCTCTTCCCTGGGCCCCCTTCCCCTCTGCACCTGACGAATTCGCCGTCGTGGACATCAGCAGGTCAGGAAACACGAGCGACTCGGGTTTGAACTTCTGCACAGCATTGCCCACTTCGACCAGCGAGCCGGAGAAGAGTCGCTCGCCCACCAGAAGCTCGTACAGCACACAGCCCAGGGCCCACAAGTCGCTGTACGGACTCGCCTTGCAACGCGCCACCACCTCCGGGGAGATGTAGGACGGTGTCCCACCAAAGTCGTTCGCCTCGTCGTCGCCATAGAAGCACGCATCGCCAAAGTCGGCCAGCTTCACGTGAAAGTCCCATGTGAGCAACAGGTTTTCCGGCTTGAGATCGCGGTGCACTATGATGCTGTCCTGCAGCGCGAGGAACCCGCCGGTATCGCTCTGCTGCCGTGGGAAAGTGAGGGCGTGAGGAGGTGCAGGGGGTTCATGTCCGAAAGCTATGGAAGAGGTGCGCGAAGGCAATTCTGATGGCTCACACAGCGACTCTTGCCAAGCCAGCCCCAGGACTGAGGTGCTACTACACATATCCTCTCCAATGTCACCAGTGCCTTCAGTCTCGCCGGTAGGCTGCGACGGCAGTGGTGTGATCGAAGCACACAGCGCCAGTCCCTTCGGCGCCGCTGCCGCTGCAGTCCTTTCGCTGTCCTGATATGAGGAATGCAGGCACGTGGAGTCGGAGAAGCCGTGTGGCTCCATGGTGCTTGCCGCGCCTGTGGCCCCTCTTATCCCGACCTTCCGGGATGTGCTGCGACTGCGGTCGTGCAGCAGAATGTCCCCTGCGCTGTCGTGGGATGGCGTCATCCAGTACGAGTGTTGCGACCCGTCACGAAGGTACTCTAGGGCAAGTACGACGTCTGCCATGAATCGCGGCGCCATCTCGCGTGTGGCCCCTACCCCAAACTGCTCCTGATACTGTGCCAAGTTGCCCTTCTCCGCGAGGTCCATGACAAGGTAGAAGTTCGCCGCATCCTCGGCAACGCCGAAGATGTTCACCAGACATGGATGGTGGAGCCGACTTGCCATGCGCAGCTCGTTGTGGAATGCGTTCAGCTTCATGGTATTGCGGGCTAGGTCCATCTTATCAATCACTTTGGTGGCGACCGAGCGGAACGGAACAGTGCCGTTGGAAAGTGCGTCGGACATCATCGACGAGTTCACGCCATAGCGAGCGATCGGGTTACGCGAAAAGTCAAAGGAGGATTGCAACGGGTTGGTAATGCCGCTCGACAGAAGCACGCCACCAAGGCTCCCTGGCCTCAATGTGGATGTCGCGGACACTGTCGACGTGGTAGCGGCAGCACCGGTGAGAATCGTACTGCCTGAAATCAATGAACTGGAGATGCTGCTGGGAGCCACCTGCCCCCCAAGGGTCTCACTGGCACCGGCACCACCTCGCACATGGGTGAGGGGGTCAAAAAAGCCGGTGTTTGTGCCTTTCGCCGTAGGGGCTGAGGTTAGAGTAGGGGTACCTGTGCTGAGGTGCGTAAAGCACTGCGTCACCCGCTCCGCCTTCTGCGCCGCTGCCGTCACTACGACATCGGTGGAAATCGCTGTTGCACCCTCACCATCGGACCGCGCTTCATCTTGCACCACCAACCTCGCAGAGCTGCTGCCATGCCCCCTTCGTCTAAGGGAAAGTCCTGCTCCCGGTTGTTGCTCCATCTCCTCCGTCTGATTCACTGTGTGCCGGTGCTCCTCACGGGCCGCCTGCACGGTCCGCTTGATCGCCTGCTGTGCCGTCGGCGCCAGCATCTCATCCCCTGCGCCATCACACGTGAGCTGGAGCTCGAGGCAACTGACTCTCATCAGAAAAGAGGCCCCGCTCACCTCCCGACTCTCTTGTATGCCTTGCCGCCGCGCCTCTGTGCCTTGGCTCTCCAGTCCCGCACTCGTCTTCTCCGCAGGCTCATCCTCGTTCCCTTCTTCCCTATCCCCCACCGTAGTTAGCTCTGTGGCGCACCGCTCGACTGTGCTGAGGGGATCGCTTGGGCGTATGTAGATCACTTGGGCAGGTGCCACGACTGCCGGTGGCGCGTCGATGCAAGAGCTCTCCTTCACAACTGCACAGGGAAGTACGTTTGGCGGACAGCAATAACCCTCCACCTGCGCCTTGTCGTTTGTGTCAGCTCCAACCATTGCTACTGCTTGCGCCGTGTGATCAGCCGCGTCGACATCGTTAACGAGCTTGGAGGAGACAAGATTTGGGGTTTGCGACAAAGTGCAGTGCAGAGACACATCCACGGTGACCGGGGGCACTACCGTCTCGCAGCGGGACGTCTGCCTTCCCTCTGTGGCAGCAGTCAGTGCAGTGTCTAGGGAGTCGCACCGGGTAGTTGGGGAAGTAAAGGAAGCGTAGGTGCGGGGCCTCGATCCCTCACTCTCGTCTTCATGCTCGCTTGCGACGCGATGCCCCACACGCATGGTGCTGCTGCGGTAGGTGTAGCCTTTCTCTATCGGCGAGAGCGGAGACTCAAGTGTTTGCCTGCCGGTGCTGGAGGTCATGGTGCATTTCATGTCCGGCTCGGTCTCTCCTTCGACCGCATCCCCCTCGGCCCTAGCCGGACGCGCAGACACTAAAACGCTAGTGGGGCAGTCCCTTCCTTCCTCGCATATACTTGTGCGCACCGTGCTGTCGTCTGTGTTGTCCGCCGCTGTGGCGGCGCTGTGGTCGCTACCGCGGGGATGGCCGGGGAGGACAGGCGATGACGTCAGCGAGTCCGCACACAAGCCAGCAGTTTGACCCAAGCGTAGCTCCAGCCCCGCCGGCAGCTGAAGGTCACCCTGCATCTGGCCGCTGAAGTCCATTGGGGTCACCGCAGTGGTCTCGCGGCGCAGGGGCCTATCAAAGAAAGGGGAGAGAGGAGGGCTGGCCGGAGTCGCGGGCGAAGCGGGGCTCACTGCACCGAACACCGGTGTCTCATGGGAGGCTGACGGCGCCGACAGCACGGTGGACTGCACCGCAGTCACGTTCGGTGTCGGACTGTCGCTTAAGCTCGGCGCGCGCGCCCAAGACGGATCCTTCACGAACTCCACCGCGCTGCTCCATCGAACTCCGGGACCAAGGCTGTTGTAGAACAATGCGGACTGCTCGCTGTACGGCTGCTGGTGCAGCGGTAGCTCCGCGGGGGTGATGCTGTTGCTGCTGAACATCGACACCACACCCAAGTGGGTGTGACCGCTCGTTTCGGCGACCGGCACAATAGTCCCGGGTCCACTCGTCTGCTCGGCCCCACAGTGGACACTGTTGCTGACCCCACCCACATTCTCGCTGACTCCGATAGCAGCGGCGATGGATGAGAAGCTGTGCGTGGAGACGCATCCGTTGGCTGGCGAGAATCTCGGCGTGCTGGCAATCGACGCGCTCGCAAGACTTTCTGTCGTCGGCGTGAAGATGCGCGGGACCTCAACACCTGGGGGGTAGAGCTCAGCTTGTTGCACGATGCCGTAGGCGCCAGACCCGAGTCGCCGCTTTCTATCGTGAGAGATACACAGTCGATCACGCGCGATGTATAGCGCCTCGGGCAAAGTAGGAAAAAGCTCTTTCAGATCTGGCACGTCGTTGCGCAGTGTGCTGCTGTAGCGATTGGAGTGACGCGCTGACCGGGCGGAGCGGCACGAGCGAGCAGAAGCCAAGGAGCAGGCGTTGGGGGTGCTGCGCGGGCCGTACCCGAGAACAGGGATGCTGGCCAGGCTACGTTCTGAATCGCTAATGGGGGCAGAGCGAGCGACGGGGAGGGAAATCGCCGGCACAGTTGGGATGACACCGCCCTTAGCGTCTACTGCTTGCTTCGCTACCTGGGTTGTCGTAGTTGGTGGGACAGTGTGCTGCGTTGTGGTGGGAGTGCTAAGCGGCGGCACGCAAGCTCCCTCCTCACTGGTCAACGTACGCAGCAGAAGGCGATCAGGCTTTTCCGGGGTCGGCGCGAATGTGTCAGAGATGATACAGGAAGCGTCGCCAGGCATGACAGTAGGTGACGAGCTTCGACTGCCTTCACCGCAGGGGGACTCTACCCGCAGCTTCGTCAGCGTCATTGATTCTCTGGCCTGAGAGCTAAGAGGGGACGATACTCCCGCACATGGCGCAACCACGGAGGACGCGTGCAAGCATGAAGTAGGGGACGAGATCACTGCGTGACTTCTGTGCAGTGCAGCGTCCGTCTCAAGGCTCTCAACGCTGGCGTCATGGTGGATATGTGGACTGTAATACACTAGTGAGTTGGTGCGCAAGTGCAACTCGCTGTCCATGCTGCTATCGGCGTTGAGACTGAGTGATGACACGGATGCCATCGTAATCTTCGAGGGGTCATCTAAAGTGGGAATAGAGGCAGCTGCGGCGGGGTTACTCGAGTATAGCGACTCCACCGGTGACTGTGAGGTGAGGAAAGGAACGATCTCCATGTGTTCATTTGGCGCAGGCATACATGTGCAGACTGCCTGCGTGGCTCGCAGCTGCATGTCAGAGCTGCAGGCCAACCGTGCATGCAGGAGAGAGAGCTTCTTCTCTTCATTACTGACCGCTTCATGCATGGGTGGCGTAGAAAAGACCTCGCACGGTTTAGCACCTTCGTAGCATCGTTGACTACGCCTCAGTTCTTTGGGACTGTTGGTGCTACTGCTGCGGGGCTCCCAATGTGGTGAGGATTTCGTACTCGCTGAAGCCTCAACAGCGGATATGGAGACAGACACACTAACAGGTACGGAGTGGTCAACAGCGCTACCGCAAGACACCGTTGCAGAGACTTCGGGGTGGTGTACTTGGGATGACGGCGCCGTTTCCACAGCTCCCTCCTGCAGCATCCCTACGAAGTGTGGTTGAGCTACAAAGTGTGGGGAAGTCATGTATAAGACAAAAAGGGGGAAAAGAGAAAAGAATCACGCAGTAAACGTGTACAGCCACGCAAGCACCCCTATACACACACACCCTCGTCACCGTCTCGCTTTTGGCTGCAGATGCGGGGACTCCTACAAGGGGAAAGCGTGGGTCCGTATCGAATGACTGTGCCTGCACCTCCCTCCCTCCCGCACACACACACACACACTTTCGTCTGCCTTTCCGCAGAAAGGGGAGCTCCGTCCGCTTGGGGAGGAGGAGGAGGGTTCCAGTGTGTGTGAGTCTGCGCGCACAGAGCTGCCCAAGAGCGTGCACTAAGGCAGAAAGAGAGACAGAAAGGCGGAAACGCACCTGCACGAGAGAGGTGAAGGTCAGGCAAACGCAGTCGTTTGCTGGATTGCGGGGGGAGGGCAGAAGTGTCACACAAAACACATCGAAAAAAAGGGGGAGAAAAAGAGGCGTGGAGGGGTGTGGTTGAGGAGCGCGCAGAAGCAGTGCGGCAAAGAGACGTAGAGAAAACCGCTTGCAGAGGACAACGAAGTACTCCTCACCATACAACGAGGGAAAGAGGAGCATCGCATGCAACCAACCTGTTAGCCTCCATACGAGATTCCAGAGCTGATATTGCCCTCTCCCCTCCGACACGAGCAGAGTCTGTGAGGAGTAGATGAGCACAGGGAAAGGACAAACTAAACCGACTACCTGGTCGGCCCATGCGCCACGGAAACTGCAGAGACATGGGTAATAAGACTCAACGACCTCCCTCTCCAGTAGGGCACGAAGCGCGGCTGTATGCTCACACGCAGGATCGTCACTGTGAGTCACCCTTGTAAATTCTGTATCATTCACTCATTACTCAAGCTCTGTTATACAGCGGACAAGAGCCGATGCGACCGCTGCAGCGAAGCTATGCGCAATGGAAAAGACATCGTCAAGAAAGAGGCGCTGCTGCTGCCGCGAGGCGCAGGTGGAAGAGTGAGGAGTTGCTGCGCGTAGTACTCTCCCGACCGCTTTCATTTTCCCCTCAACCCCATACGTCAGCTTTGGATTCCCACAACTGCAGGGGGAGTGAGAAGTCGATGAGGAGCAAAGAGAAAACTATAGGTTCGCGCCGCCATCATTTGGTGCGACTCAGCAACTGAGCCCTGTTTTTCTTTTCCGCTTTCCTCCTACTTCGTCTGCGCTCTCCTTTTTCGTCTCCATCGTGAAAATCAGGAGAGGATCCACCTCTTCGAAGATGTCGAGAGGCACACCAGATAAAACTCGACTGCAATGGCGAAAAAGGGGGAGGCAAAAGAACTACACAACAGAAGAGAAGTGTGCCTTTTTCTTCTCCCCCCCCCCCCCGTTGCCCTTCCCACTCGCACGTCACGCCTAAAACTGAGTTAGAGGGCGAAGATATAAATTAACATAGGGGAGAGAAAGAGACGAAACGTTCGCCCTTTTCACACATTTGCGGCTGTTTGAGTCCCCCAAACGCCCCTCCCCTTGTGGCTCCCTTTTTTTCTCCGGGGAATCCACAAAGGAGGAAAAGAAAGAAGAGAGACAAACAGTGAGGCCAGAAAAACAGCTGGAAGAGAAAAGGGGAACCCTCTACTGAACGGGCATACACATTGGGGACAGCGGATCTCTCACTCTATACGCCTCGGGGACTACAAGAGAAAAGGAGAAAAAAAGGGGGTCGCAGAAGGAAATAAAAAACTAAAGAGCGGACGCCGCACATGACGAGCAAAGAAAATGAGAAGAAGAGTAAGCTGCCATAGAGAGGAAAAACACCAGAGCACGCGTTTCGCTGTCTTATTCCACTTGTCCCCTCCCCGTCATCTACGCTTGTAAGCCTGTGAATGCCACCCGCGCCCCCATCGATAGCGTGAGATCAGAGAGAAGAGAGGGGGAGAAGGCACCTATTCAGCTGAGGCGCTCCAGCCCATTTTCTAGCCCGCGATGGAGCGATGTCACCAGCCGTGTCGGACGTCACCAGGTAGGGAGGGGGAAGCGGATTCTGCGTGCTGCTCTTACGGAGTTGCGGTTTATCTCCTTGGCCCCTTCTACGCAAGGACAGCGCTTGCCCCCTCTCCTATCCACCATGTCTCGCCCGGCGGCCAACATGATGGGGGCTGGGCCTGTGGGACTGACTCGAGCTCACAGACAAGGCGGCAAACCCGCCTAGCATCCTCCGCAGCACAAGGGAGAGGAAAGAGAGCCTCCGGGCCCACACCCATACCCGCACGTCGCGGCCGGAAGCGGCCGGGAAGAAATAGCCGAGACCCATACAGGAGGGCGAAGCAGCCTTTGCAATGGGGAGGGGAGGGAGGAGCAGGGGAGAAGCACCAAGCTTCGTGGTGGAGGCGTGGACAAAAAGCTGGAAAGAAGAGAAGGGAGCACCTGCACGCGTGATCCCACAATGTATGAGTGGCAAATCAGCCCTCTGGACGCCATCCCGATGAAACCAACGTTCCCTTTTCTTTGCGTTGCACAGTGGGACACCCCACACCACTTACGAGCTTTGGGAAGAGGGGAAGTAAGATTCGCCAGCACTCAGCGTTCTGGAGGACACTTCACACTGCACATACTACGGTGTGAAGCGCTAACGGTGGGGAAACGAGGGAAAATGCCAAGTACAGCCTGTGGTTTACGAAGGGGGATGAAAATAGAAATAGAAATGAACCCAAAAGGAATGGAATGGAGTAAAACAACGGGAATACGACGCGCAAAAATAGGCGGCACACACACAGGGTGGGTATAGGAGGCACAGATGCATAGAGCCGGGCGCGCTCTCAGAGAGCTAGGAACCGGGCTGTGCTATAAAAGGAGGGAAAAAATGTGTATGGAAACAAAAGTCCATCACCGAGAAGAAGAGGATAATTAAAAGTAACACGGTAGGGAAACAGAGGAAACCAAACCATAGAACTTCACGATATACTCCTGAGAGAAACAAAAAGAAAAGGCAAGAGATAAAGCTTGGGGAAAGAAAATCAAAGAGCAGACAGCCAGCCGTTTCATACGAGAACTGCCTCCATTCTTGCTTCAGTGAAGAGCGGATGCCATCGTGTCAAGCTGAACTTTGCCACAGAACACTTAAAAAGCGAATGAGTATTCTGTGCAGGTGGCGTTTGTCTGCGCTTTAAAGTGATCCATTAAAGGGGGCGTCTCTCTCCCGCTAAGAGACTGACATTTCTTTCGCTCTTTCCTCCCTGTCGCATTGCGCTTTTACCCTTTTCTTATTTCCTTGTGTACCGGGGCCCTGTGCCTGTATCAGATGACCCGTGTAGTATTGGTGCGGGCCGTGCAACCCTTCCGTAGGATTCTTCTTTGTTGGCTCGTTTACTTGCCGTTTCGATTATGATCAAACGTCGTTGGTAAGCACGCCTACTTCTCTTTCTGCGCATCCTGTTGCTGTTTTCAGGCCTGTATCGTTTGTGCATAGCTTTGGCTTACTATGGCACCATGAGAGAGAGAGGCACACACACAGCGTAGAGAACCCGAGGGCAATAACTCTGATAAGAGAGAGAAAACGAAGGTAGTGGGGGAGGGGGGTGGGGGCGGAGGGCTTCATATATGTGTGGAGGCGGCCTACGCGTCAATGAAAGAAACAGCACTAGGCAAGAAAAAAAGGAAAATGCTCAAGAGAGGCAAAGCAGAAATACAAAGAGAGATTACTCGTGAGAGCTTGCTGAGCAACATCCACCACGCAACTGCGTCTTACGAGAAAAAGAAAAGTGAAGAGATGAGCAGAAACAAACTTGCAAAGGTGTCTCACTTTTTTTCATTTTCAGATAAACAGTGAAAACAAGAATACACTCCTGTTGGTGCTATTTTGTTTTTTCTTCCTCGACCAGTCTATCGCACATTGCCATGATGGTATGGGCTCTCTGTGAATCAGCATGTATAGGTGTCTCTAGCTGCGCGTTGGCGCGGTTGTCACGCACGCTACAGGGAACCAGCACCGGACAGGTGAAAAGGAGGAGAACATGGAGGGAGATGAAGCAAGAGACCTAAAGACGCAAGCCAGGCATGAACGAGAAAGAGGGGGGATTAGTCTCTTTGGTCGCAGATGTATAATAAAAAAAAAAATGAAAGGCGTATGTCAACGTGGTTCGAAAGGCAGCGTTGTTATCGCTACAGAGTGCAAAAAAAAAAAAAAGCCTGCGTGCGTATCCTCTCGCTACGCTGCTGCACTTTTGTTTGTTTTTATGCCCTTTAAGAGGGAGAAACGAGAGGGAAACCAACGCTGGTATAGCGAAGAAGCACTAAAAGAGAACGCAGAGCATCGGATCGAGAAAAGGGAAGAGTAAGTGTAGGTCGTTAACAGTGAACGACAGAAGAAAGAAGCTGAGGCTTCTGCTAGGCTACGCTGCTGTATACGTCACAAATTCTGGTGATTTTCTGATTGAAAGAGGAAAGACGTTGGGATCATGTAGAATGAAGAACGCGTCCCTTTCGACATTAACGTGGTTCGCATACGTCGCGCAAGGAGACACACACCGTTTGGTTGTCCATTGGGGGTTTCACACTTTCTTTGGGTGCTCAGTGGGCGTCTAAACGACTGCAAACATCGAACGCTGGCGGCTCGGCAGCTGCCTGTGCCTGCCACACGTCGTGTGTGCCTTGCGTTGATCGGAGAGAACCCGATCGATTTGGACAAGGGGATTCAGGCTAGACCCCCTCCTGAACTCTCGTCAGGCTTCCTTTTTTGTTTGGACCACTCCACCTTTCCGAAGACTTCAATGGGCATCCTGGGAAGAAACGCAGGAGAGCGGCAAAGCATCCCCCCTTATGTTTATTGAAGAACACGAAGGGAAGAACAATGGGCGAAAAGAAAACGGCACTCATGCAGCATCTGAGTGAGTGCCTACTAAAATGAAAACTGAAGGACACGAACACGCAGCTGCAGAAATTTAATAATAATAATAAAACAGAAGAGCACTAAATGCACGCAAAGACGAATGAAAATTAGTAAATGTCCAAGAACAGAAGAGAGAGAGAGAGAGAGCCGACATAACGAAAAGAAAAAAAAAGAAAGAAAACCCCCAGAAAAACAGGTGACAATGATGACTGGACGAAGAAGAAAAAAATAATAAAATAAAACGAACCAAACATATGACCCCGGTGGCTGGAAAGGAAAAGTGATTGGTGGATGCTGAGAAGGGGAGAGAGAGAGGGCCAGAAAACTTGAGTTTCCTCACACCCAATGCAAGCAAAGAGAAAAGGCAAAAGGAGCTTGGGTAAAAAAGAAGTGAAGGCAGGCATACTAACGCGGAGAAGCGAAATACACCCATGGAAAGCAGATAATGCGCCGGCGCACGTTGGGTGTTCTAACCCTCTGGTGCACCACCAGTACCTAGCAAACGAGCCTACGTGTCAAGAACCATGAGCTCGTAGTGCGCTTGTTTCTCAAAACGCGAATACTTGAGCAGTCGTGCTTTCCTCAAAGACACCCAGACAGACATGCACGCGTAAGTACCCGAACACAGAGACTGGGTAGCCCAAGAAAAAGGTTCACACGATACTCTCTCTCAATAGAGAGAGAGAGACGCTATCGCATTCAAGCACGGAAAGGGGTGGAAGAAAAAGGCTCAGAGACACAGAACGTCATACGAGCAATTCGTCTCTCCGAGAATGGGGCAGAAGGAGACACAAGAGAAAAGACGAAGATGGCAAAAGGAAGGCACAACATTTTACTCAGCACATCATACGCTGAGGTGCTCACGAGCGCTGCCTAGCCGATCACCTTTGTCGCAGGACAACAGAAGTGGAAAGGGAAAAGAGAACAACAAGAAAAAAAATCAACGAGCGAAAATAAAGAGGAAGAGGCGAAACAAGGGGGGGCAGACAGAGAACCACCTGTCCCTTCAGAACCAAGACACACGGACGGCTGTGTCTGTCTGTCGGCGCAGTTACCCAAAAAGCCCGGCGCATGCAAACGGCACAAAAAGGCGCGCACGGGCAGTAAGTGAAAAGTATTACATCTCCTCGACAAGAGGCGAGAGCCAACAAAGAGAGAACAAAGAGAAGAGGGAGAGGGGAGGGCGAGCGAGTCAGCGATATGGAGATCAAGTAGGGGGTAAGAAAAATAGCGGATCGATTTACCGGTGACATGGAAACGTGGTACCATCCTTTCTGTTGCTTTGGAGAGGGAGAATCGAGAAGAAGCGTCGACGCGTCAGTGTATGCGATTTGTTTGGTCGACTAAAATGACATGTAATCACCAAAGCGAATGTGAAAGAGAAGAGAATGGGAAGAAACATTTAGCGAAGGGACAGAGGTCAGTATCTGAGGAAAAAAAACAATCGGGAAAAGTCCATTCGCCAGAAATGAACGTGAGGAGCAGAGAGAAAGATGGGGCCAAACGGTGGTGAAATGATACAGTGCGGGGGAGTGGTGAGGCGTGTAGAGGAGGCAGCAGCACACAAAGGAACAAAACGGCAGGAAAAAGATCAGCACACTTCGATCTTTATCGAGAGCGAAAAAAAAAGAGAGAGAGAGACAGGGAGAGGGGAGGCCAGGGAGTGAAGTTGAGAGGGAAAAAAAACACATGAGGAAGAAAGCAGGAAATGGGTGAAACAAATGTGATGGACAAAGTCCTCCGAAACCACTAACGAAGAGAGGCGGTAAAGGGGAAAAAAATGAGCGAGAGGATGAAAAGAAGAGCGGCCTCGATGCTCACACCAACAATGACATCCAAGAGCCATCACGAAACACCCATGCTTTGGTGCTTCCCCATGGCCCAGAGGATGCAGTGCAAGGGAGCGATGCAGTGGGTCGCCACGACTGAGCTTGTATGGTGCTTGGGGTATACTGCAGTTGTGGCATGCCAGGGGATGCTGTCACGCCGCCAGAGACGTGCATCATGGGCAGTGCCGATAGGGCGGATGCTGGAGGAGCGCAGCCCTGCGGAGCGAGGTGGAAGCAACCTTCCCTATCCATGAAGACGAAACTCAAGGCCGGAGAGTCCGTTGTGTTCGCAGCGCTACCGTTGCTCGAAAAGAAAGATGGTGTGCGAGCCTGCTGAGCCACAGGCATGGCGGACGTGGGAAGCGGCTGCATGATAGAAGCCGTGTTTGCCATATAAGCGGTCGAACTCTCTGGCAGAATGGGAAATGGGCTCTGGGCTCCATTTCCCATTCTGCTGGACGGCAGAGAGGCCGGTATCGCGTGCCTGGTCGGAAGCGTCCCAGGAGTCGCGTACAGAGGCGGAGTCATCCAGGAATGTAACGGCGTCGTCGACTTTGCCGTGCACAGCCCCTCAGACGGAACGCCAGAGTGACTGCCTGCCACAACTCTCTTCGGCGGGGTGGTGGACGGGTCAACGTGTGCGCTGGCCCACGGAGGGGATTCCATGGATACCGTCTTCGCTTGTGAAGCAGACGATAACGATGGCACCGCCGTCCAGTCCGGCGTCTTGCGAAGAGGCTCGATGCTGTGACGCACCCCATTTACAAAGAAGCACGGAACGGTAGCGTCACTGCTGCTTTGTATTGATGCAACACAGCCGCCGTTGCCACCCTTAGTGATGGCAGTAGTGGTAGGCGACGAGTAGAAGGGTGTGGGGCTGCTGCCCGACGCAACCTGGTCATCAGGGGAATCGTGCTCCTCTTCGCTCGAGTACCCGTCGTCCTGCAAGGCAATCGTGCTGCCGGCAAACGAGGAAGTGCGGTGAGCATCAAGCTTGACTGGCAGAACTCTATCCTTTGCACTTGCGTTGCTCTGCTTGGAGCCAATCGTGGGAATAGGGCAGGATCTGGGAGCAGTGTTCAGCTCATCCACACTCGTGGATTCCGACTTGCTCTCAAATTCAAGGTTGCTGAGCAGTCGCTGCCACGCAAAGGCGTTGTAGTTGTGGTGGTCGTTGTCGCAGATACCATCAACAGAAGAAACCTGCCACATTGACATGGTGATATTAGTGTTTTTTTGTTGTTGTTGTTTTGTTGCCTTTGAACAATTCGTAGTGCGCGAGATGAAGAGCGAGGAACGGGCACAGAGAGAACAAAAACACGCAATGCGCTGAATCGAGAAGCGTCTTTTATGCGTGGCTCGAAGTAAAAATAAGAGCAGACAAGAAAAAGCGGAATGGCCCAGAGCGTTCGTTTTCTTTCGCTTGGTAGGGGGCTTCGGTGCCAACGCTCAACCAGGCAACACGAAAGAGCGAAACACGCGCACAACGTAAAGCAGAAACAAGAGAGAGGAAACACAAAGAGGAGCTGAAGATTGGCAAGACAAAATAAAAAGCCAACAAAGTGAAGAGAAAGGGGGGATGAGAA
>NC_025878.1:682180-752159 GCF_000755165.1 Leishmania panamensis
GTGTGTGTGAACACACTCGTTTCTTTGTCAGCGTGAGAGGGAGAAAGAGAGTTGCACCGGGGCCATGAGAGAGTGAGAGCATCCGTCTGAATCGATCCGACTTCAGGCGTTTGTGCGGTTGCGCCGCTTACACCGAGGACACACCGGCAGGGAAAGAGTGCGTCTTATTGGGGAGCGTAGATACGCCTCTACGCTGTGCTTGTGTACGGGCGAGAGTGCGGGGCCGCCAACTCTCCCAGCTTCCCCTCTCACCGGGTGGAGACATGCAGGCGGTTGGATAGGCGAGACTTACGCTGGCGACACGGAGAGTGGAAGCAACGGGCGAGAAGGGACCGTGAGGCGACTGGGCCCCTTATCAGCCAAAATCAAAACTAGGAAGAGCACTAAGGGGGCAGACAAACGATCCTGCACTGGGTGAGGGAAGCCACAGAAGCGACCTCGACTGCTGCCCCGATCTCGTCGCGCCGCTGATGTCCCGAGAAAAGCGTGCGAACAGAGCACAAACGTAGGGCACACGACAAGCAGCGCTCTTTCGTCGAAGGGGCCGGCCCGCTCTCACTTGCCGGCGTAGGAAGGAGAGAGGGAGGAGGCGGTAAAGGGGAGGAGAGAGGGTGAGGGTTAGCCGTCAACACTCACAGTCCGAGGCACGCCTTCACCATAGTATAAAGCTGGGAGAAAACTGGGGGAGAGAGAGCGATGCACCGCTTTTACGTGCTTAGAAGAGAAAGAATAGCAGGGGGGAATAAACAGAATGCAAGACGAGCATCAAGACAAGAGAGCGAAGCGGAAAACACGCATACACAACGTGGCAACAAAAAAAGAGAAGGCGATCAGGCGTAGTGTCTTCGTTAGGCGCGAAAATGAGAGAGGGAGTGCGCACAGCGCTCCGATGAACGAAAGGGAAGAAAAAAAAAACAGCAATCGAAGAAGCCGTTGTTAAAGCCAAAGTCCGTGACGTTTAAAAAAAGGAATGGAGGGTGTTGGAAAGAGTGATCGTCGGAATAGTCCGAGGCGTTATTCGCAGTTACTGTGATGATTGTTCAGTCATACGCTGATATTCGCGTGCGTGCTGAAGAATAGGAATCAAGTTGAAGAGAGCATGGAGAAGGGAAAAGAGTGAAGAGAAAGCACACGCGATGCACTTGCAGAAAAAAAAAGACCCATTTTGATCAGGCCTTGATTCCCTCAATCTTACCAGTGAGAGCTTCTTTTCCACCCATGAGGGAATCGGAGAGACGATAGGGGTACGCCACAACGCCCATCCTCCCTGTGAACGACACTCAACGGGGTGCGCCCATGTCCTGCTTCCGTTTCCCGCGCTGCCTCTCCTCTTTTGTTTGTTCTCTTTTCTCTGTCTTACCGAGACACTTCGCCTCACAACAGTGTGACCACAAACCAGAGAGCAGATCGCCTCTCCTCCTCCTACACCCGACACGTCGTGAAGCCGGAAAAAAAAGATGGCCGGCGTTCACTTAGGTGGTTTCAGTTGACCCTTCCGCTCGCGCCACCACTCTTCCTCGCGCTGAGCCTCGCGCCTGCGCAGCATGTCAATGGCATCCTGCCCAAGGCTAGAGTGATCAGGGACGGAGAAAAGGCTATACTCCTTTAGCGTCGGTAGCGACGGCCGACGTGCTCCGGAGAGGTGCTGCTTCTTCCAGTGGCTGAGGTTGTACTCTAGGTCAGTCTGCAGGCGCGGCATCACGTGTTCCTTCCAGCGCTGCTGCACCTCCTCTGTGCTCGCCTCTGGAATGTCCGTGTAGCGACGCACACGATCGGCGATCGTGTCCTCCTCCGCTTTCATTTGAGCTCCGTACTGTTGGATGTAGTAGTCCCACTCCCTCTCCGTCAGCTTTCGGTTCCACTTCGCCGGCGGTTTGTGGCGGGCACGGGTACCCTCGTAGTTCCACAGATATGGGTTCCAGACACCCTGCACGCTCCTGCGCTGCATGTGCAGATGAGAAGCAGAGAAGGAGTGATTGTAGTCGTTTCCTTCGTTCACCAGACGATGGAAGCGAACGTTGATCCCCATTGAACTGAGAAAGCAAATGGAGTACGCCTTCTCGCTTCCATCCCGGTAGACACCGGTGATGCTACTCTCCGGCCACTGCCGAGGACGAATGTCGATTTTCACCTGTGGATACTGCCGGTAGAACTCGGGCAGGTAGGTGGCCATGAACTGCCGCATCGCCGGATTCCCCTTGTTGGGGCTATACGACACGATGATCTTCTGCAAGCAAAGCTCACCGTTGCGGCTCATCCTTACTTCGCTATGGGGAAAAGGCTCTGTACGCGTGCGTCGTGTTGAGAGAAGGATGCGTGGAGAACAGAGGAACGAAAGAAAGTGAAAGAATCGAGAAGGCAGTTGGGAATTTAACCAGTGAGAGCGCACACATCGGACGAGATTCCTGCGACTGAAAAGCAGTTTGGAAGGGAAAAGACTCGATCTCACTCAAGGGGTGAAGGGGAAGGGGGGGGGTGCATGCAGTCGAGAGCACGTCTACGAGAGTGACGCACTGTGGAGCTGCACAACATACGCAGTCGAAGAGCCGCTTTCCATAGCTCGATGGCATGTGTGTTATGGATTACATGCCTGTGAAAAGGGGGAGACGATGATGCAAGGGATGCAGGCTATACACACGCCTCCTCCCTGACATATCCTACAGGCAGCAACGGAGCTGTGATGCAGCACCGCCTACATAGCGGCGTGACTCGCACTGCATACAGCCTCATCGACCGCCAGGAGAAGGGTCGATGCATGCCGTGGTGCAGCATGAGTCGACGCCTATCCCTTGCGTAGTGGCCATGCTTGTAGCGTCCAAGGTAGGCGAGCCTGAACCGCCTGAATACCAAGCCGCCCACCGCTTGCACGACTGCTCAGCGGCCCTTTCTCACCCGACACCCCATCTATGGTGCGCTCCTCCATGCTCCGATTGTACGAAGCCAGATGACGTTGGACGTCACGCAAAAAACCCTTCATCGGATAGTTCATCTCCACCCGCGCTTCTTGCTTGACATCGGTATCAGAGTTGCCGCCAACGCTGAGCAGCTGCTCCACAGTACGTTGAACGAGCCTTCGGTGCTGCGCCACAGGTTTGCTGGAGCTACAGAGTCGTGCGTACGCTTTGCTTGTCCGAGGAAAGGCCGACGTCAGCATACCCCCTTCTTCAATGAGAAACTGAAGCGTACAGAAGAGCGGCCAGGTGCTTAGTGGCTCCGTCTGGTCCATCTGATGTGCTTCACTCAGGCTCTCATCAGTGATGGAGGCTTCCAACCTCTCCATCAGCTCCATCACACCCGCGTGAGTCTGGCGCATCGTTTCCATGTCGCCCGTGTTCAGAGACACAAGGAGAGCATCGATGGCCGATGTCACGTGGCTGCTCACTGTCGATGCTTCGAGATACTCGAGTAGCGATGCAAAACCCCCAAGCTGCGTTGGGGAGGCTGCGCCAAGGTTTCCCCCAGAGCAAAGCGGGTGGTTCACCACGTGAACCAAGTCCTCCGCTCTGTACAGCACTACACTACGTTCTGTAGAAGCACCAGCAGGAGAGTCGACCTCGTGATGAACGGGTGGTGCCTTAATGCGCACCTCTCTTGCACATTCTGAGAGAAGAGGAACGGAGAGACGACCTCTCAAGGTGGTGTGTGGATCAAGGAGAAGCGTATGGGGTTGCTCAAGAGCGCGGAGCAACAGAAGACTGTGGTGCACAGAGGGGTGCCAAAGCATGGACGCAGGACATCTTATGGCAAACATGAGGATAGAGGGGCAAGACCAGGGGTCTAGAACAAACAAGTCCGCTGAAGTCAGCGTGCTTGCCAAGACAGAACCACGATGGCGCAGTAAGTAGCGAATTCCGTTCTTGTGCGCAGTGACAGGACAGTCAGAAATACGCAAAAAATAGCAAATGCACAGAGGTGTGGAGGAAGAAGGAAAGAGGAAGAAACGTGCATTCCTTGGCCGAAGCAAGAGGAGAGTGCGTCACGTGACACCCATGCACGCTGTGAGCGTCCACCTGAGGCACAACGTAGAGCCTGCGCCGCTGTGCTACAGTAAGGGTGGCATCAAATACAGAAGAGAAAACGCACATGAACTTCTGTGGTGATGTTTACTTCCTCCATAATCCAGATGCATCTCCCCAAAACACCGCCGACTAATGGTGCCAGTGGCAGCGTACTCAATGAGCAGGCAGTGCCGCACCTCTGCTGCACAATCACCCAGTTTTTCACTGTCCTCTTCCGATCTATGAACCCGTAGAGAAGCACCTCGGAAGTGAGAACTTTTGTCGGGGTTTCCTCAGCAGGAGTCAGGAAAGGCGGAAGGGAAGAGTGCAGTGATGGAGGGGGTTACAGGGGGCAGGCGTATATATGCACAGACATACCCCCCTCCCCTACTCTCCACAGAAGGGGGAGAGAAGGTGGTGTTGGGGGTCTCACCTGGCCACCAGGGGACGGCCGTGCACATACACACGCGAGTGTCCGGGGAGCACCTCCGGGCGTATGGCGATTCGTTCTGCCTTTTGGTCGGGCACTTCGACTCACGAGGCGGTAGCTAGAGGCTCCTGCTCCATCGCGAGGCGAACGTGGGCGTTGCGAGGCGCAAGTGAAGTGCAGGCGAGATGAGCTCAGGCAGGAAAGTGAGACTTGCGGCTGCCAAGGGGGCGACAGCAGGGAGAGAGAGTTAAAGGCGAGGGCACCGAGTGGAAAATGCCACCGACGAGGCCATTAGGGGCCGCTGCGGTTCCGTCTGGCTTCCACCGTTTTTCTTCACTACGGTCGGGAAATTCACCGCTCGGGCACGCAAAGAAAAAAAGACGGGTAAGCTATCTGGGATCACTTGTCAGACGGTATTCAACGACACAGACGAAGCAAGGCCACACGGCTGCGTTAGCTTCTCCATTGCCTATCCTCATCACTGTTTGTCTATTTTTGACTTTGGAAAAAAAAAACACAAAGTACATCCAGCATGGACTGCGAAAGGGAAGGAAAAACAAACGCAGTGCTAACTTCAGAACACAAGGACGCAGACGAAGATGAAATGAGAATCGCTTTGGAAACGAAAGGGTACCGCTTCATAGGATATCCTATCAAACCCTATAAAACAAGTTTTAAGCGTCCTCGGTTTACACATTCACAAAGCCTGAGCCTACCCAGCAACTCTTGAACCACCGCCGTTTCGCCGTGAGAAAGTGACTTAGATGTCCTCCGCCGTCATCGTCAGCATCGGCGGGTTGATGTGGAAGTACGGGCGAATGAACTTGCCGTCGCCAGCCCACACATCGTGGCCGTGCGAGAGAGCGTACTCGCGGGCGTTCTCACGCTTGAAGTGCTCCGGCCAGTCCATCATATACACGTGGTAGAAGGATGAGTAGAAGACAGAAATATAGGTCAGGTACAGGAAGGAGAAAAAGCCAGCCCAGTTGATCATGGAGCGCAGCTTGGTGAAGCGGTAGGGATCTCGCAAACCGAGCTGGTACATGGCACGCCAGTACCACTCAAACATCTGCTTATGGGAGGCGCCCAGCATGTGCAACGGGATTTCGTCCCAGGCGGCCTTGAAGCGGTCGGTAGAGTGCATGTCACCGCCGAGGAGGGGGCGGCTGGGACGCATCATGAGAGCGCGGTGTGACGCCGTGAAGCTCACGGCGGGGACGGTGCGGCGCAGCATGGCCTTCGAGTGAGTATGAGTTTCGCTTCTACGAAAAAAAAAAACGGAAGAGAACTCCGAGCTATTTCGAGGTGGGAAGAAGAGCGTAAGTGGGACTGAGCTCTTTGCAAACCAAAGGCGTTGTGGATAAAGATAAAGCTCGGATACAGTCGGTAGAAAAGGGAAAGAGGAGTGTAGGCAGAGAATGCATGAGGTAGAGAGAGACTTCAGCATCGGGGAAGCACCAGACCATCGTCATTCACTCTGCCTGTCCCTTTCATAAGAAAGGGAGTCCCCGGCTTGGAGTGCAGCACTTTTCTCGGACGTGACAAAGAGAGATCCGAGCTAGCCAAAGGCAGCTCAAGTCAAGCCTGAGGAACAGCGCGCAATTATTTTCACTTCCGAAATACAGTAAGGAATGTGACAGATACCCTCAGAGAATGGGGACTTAGCACCCCGCTTTACACAGCACCAGCCACCTCTGCTCTTCTCTTTCAGTGGAAAAAGAACAACTCAATCCTTGAAGAGATTAGCAGGAAAAGGCACATCGATAGCGCAGATAGAACGAGGAAGAACAGCAGCTGATGCACCACCTGATCACCAGAAGCGATACCACTGCCTCTTGTCTGCCTCACTGGGTCGCCACTGCTTATTCTTCACGAGGCACCGCATGAGTACTTGGCGCTCCGTATTGCAGGTGGCCGTCCGCCCTCCCAGCTTCATCTCGGTAGGGCAACGGTAGGAACACCGCAGCAGATCTTGGTTGAGTGAAAAGCATGGGTGACTCTTGTCCATGTTCGTGTTGGCAGGCCGAACCGTTTCCTGATCGTACTCACGTGTCCCCTGCTCCGACCACCCTGAGAGAATCTCCAGGTTGTGGTTTTCATCGTGGGCGTAGATCATGTTGCGCACAATGTGGCCGCCGCTAAAGCGCGACGGGTTCGCTGGCGCCTCAGGGTCGGCACTCATGACTCGCTTATGGTATCCCTGGGCGTGAGAGCCAGCCGTTGATAGAAGTGTAGTTGCACGACGCTTGCAGGCAATTAGCTCGCACCTCTGGGGTGAGCCAAGGCTACCCGTCAAAAGCGACAACACAGAAGCTACGAAGAGAAAGAAGGAAGGGAGAGGAGGCTGAACGGTGCTGCAAGGCGATGGCGCAACAGAGGACAAGCACAAAAAGCTGCGGCTTAAAGGCCAACCAAGTGGCTGAGCCAGAGGGTGCATGTGTGCACTGAAGCTCGCAGCAGAAAAAGAGTCTGTCTGACCATAGAGGCACTAAGAGTGGAGATGTGTACGACACGAGAGAGGCTGATCAAGTAAAATAAACGTATGTGTGTAGTACCAAGAAAGGACATCACTGCAAACAACCATGTGAGCAAAGCGCAACCACGAATACTTCAGCGCACAAATCCCTGCTACTCACACAAAAGTGCGCCGGCATGCAAGCAAAGACGCGTCCGAACACGATCTCTGGTTTCACGTCGCAAACGGGAATCGCGTCTGCCAGCGCTGGTTGTATATCCCCAGTTTCGTGATTGACCTCGATATGCCTCGTCGCTCCCGCTCCAAGAGACGAGTCTTAGTTGACAGACCCTGCGACCGGCGCTCGTTGTTCATACCCTTGGCGTCCTCGCGAGCAAGTGGCATGCCCGTCCGTGGGTTTATGTTCACGGGCATGTACTTGTAGTACTGGTATGGCTGTTGCCTTCCCCAAGTCCAGGTCGGCTCTAGCCAAATCTCGCGCTGATTGTGCTCCTTTGGATTCGCTGGACAACGCACGACAAGCGTGTCCTGAACCCAATGAAAGCGGCAGCACTCGCAATGCAATTTCAGCTTGTTGCGTGATACCAAGCCGGGGTGCTTGTCCGTTGATCCTTGCAGCTTCTTCATGTGATGCGTCATCCGCCCATCCAGGTTGTTTGGCGGGAAGAGTACCTGTTTATTCTTTGGGCCACATGTGTACCCAAGCGGGAAGAAGTTAAGCTTGAGTGCCGTCGCACGCAGCACCTGTCGAAAAGATGGCGTACAACGTAGCATCAGCTCACGATTACTTGGCACCTACCTTGTACTCTGAAATACCGCACGCGGACAACCGAGTACAAGGTGCCGTTGTGTGTGTGTGTGTGCATGTACCTGTGTGTGTCGAAGCAGCAGTGAAGAGATGAAAAGCGAGCGATGAGATGTAAGAGGGAATTGTTGAGGCACCTCTTTTCTACCCGCTTTCGCTCAGCAAGGGAAAGAAGCCAGGCACTCAATCAGGGTCTCGGCCGGCCCCTTGCCAAACCGAACAGGGTTCTAGCAAGTGGAAAAGGGCTTGAGCATGAACAAGGAAGCACAGGAAACCAGAGGAAGAACTTTGTGTGTCATTGGCAAATGATTCATCGCGCCGCTATTGCAGGAACCAAAAGGCTCATCCCTGCAACTTCATCACGCGATCGGTAGGCTGTTTCGGTCGATACATAATCACGAGAAAAACTTAAAGTGGTTCACGGCACCAATCGCCCCTCACACTCGAAAAAAAAAAAGAGAGAACAGGAGAGCAGTCAAAGGGAAAAGAGCGTCTTTTCACCGAAGAGAGTTTAAGGCACCGGGAAAAAAAAAGGATGGGAAGAGACGAAAAAAAAGGAGAGCAAAGGAAAAACGAAAGGAACAGAAGTATTGGGCATACGCATTCCATCCAAACGGCTAAAATAAGTATGCATGGCACTACACCCCTTCTGTCAAGCAGACATCAGTGGGACCCAGTAGGTGTCAATTAACTGGTTTATTTTCCACGTTCTGTTGCGAGTGGAGGAAAAAGGAATACAAGAGGGCCTGACTTCATAGAGGAATACGAATTCAAAAAAAAAAAGCGAAAAGAATCACCCGTGTATGCCTTTCCTTTTTGTCGCCGCTCTTTAGCTGAAACACATTCAATGGGCACCTCAAGTGTGCCAGATAAACCCCAGCCTGTATAAAAGGCAACGATTATAATACCCTCAAGAAGGAGCCACAGCAACGCCAGAAATATTGTTTTCAAGGCATTCATTCTGCTGTAAAACATAGGCTTAACTTCATACCACTCAACCTGCCACAGGCCCATCGCGTCGTGCGAAGAAGCGGCAAACACGCGTTGCACCAATACGCTGGCTCAGGCAGCTGAGCAGGGCCGCGGCCTCAAGTGCTACCCACCACCCATCCAGCAGGTTGCCTCTCAGCCGCTCTCACTATGCCGGTTGCCGCCCGGTGCCTCCTCCCGGGGTGGTTCAGGCCCCCTCTACCAGTAGGCGGTGAGAGCCAGGTGCGATACACTCGACTCACCCTGACACCCTGTCCATCCTATAGATGACAAGCATGTTCGCTGCCACAGGCCGCTCCGACGCAGCGCCCTCCAGGCCCCAAGCGCCGACATCCGTAGCGATACATCGCTCTGACTTCCCCACGTCTTAGTCGCTTGGCCTTGCCACCACCAGAAGCGTTTTGGCATTGGGAAAGAAAGGGGGGCTGCCTGGCTTTCCCACAGAAAGTGGGTACCGGTGCCTGGATGCTACGCTGAGGTGTCCCCAGAGATTTGAGTAATTGAAAGATGGTCGAAGAGAAAAATGATAGTAAGCACAGGTGGTTGGTCTGATGCACACACGGCGGCTGTGTCAGGGTCTGTCTTGTCACTAGGACAGCAAGGTGACGCCCTTCGCTATGCGCTGCGTTGCATTATTCAGCACGCGGCAACCGGGAAGGTGGCGTTCGACGTAGGCAACCTCATCATACGGAGCCTCAGTGAACTTGACGTTGAGCTCCAGCAACCTGTGGCAGTTGGTGAAACGTCGAATGCAACCCTGTATCTTGGTGTACAAGAGATTCAGCTTGATAAGGTTCCAGGCTTTCTCGAGACCGACGAGGTCCTCCGATGTCACCGGACACAATTGGGCGTGCAGCTCCTCAAGATGGGAGCACTGTCCAAGCTGTCCAAGCTGAGCAATAGCAGTAAACGACATCAACAACACTTTGATGGATTGTGCTTGCCCGATCCCTTGAAATCCGTCATCGTCAACGGCCGTGCTGAAAATGTTCAAGATCTCCAAGCTCTTGCAATCCGACAGACACTGCATTGACGAGACAGGCGTCTCGGCGATGTCGAGGCGGCGAAGCTGCTGGAGCGCCCCTATCCTGTCGAGGGATCTCACTGAAGACTTGTACAAGACTAGTCCCTGTATTTTCGTGCAACTCAGAAGAGGGCTGATGTCAGCTACCGAGGTCTTGGCAAGATCAACCTCTTGCAACGACTTTGCATCGCACAACCCAGCAATGCCCTCCGAAGTCACCTTGGACGACCACATGTCGAGCAGTCGCAGATCCTTGCACACACCCAGATCGTTGACATCGGAGACGTCGCAGTGCGTCAACGTCACATCCGTCAGCGCCGATGCGTTCGTCACACCGAAGAAAGCCCTCTTCTCATTCAAGCGGCTGAACTTCACCTCGAACCGCTGAAGGGATGCGCTTTTCAAAATCAGCCTCAGCGAGGTCACATCAGTATTTGACAGCAGAAGAAGGCGCAGCGTTGGAAGCCGCTCGAGACCGGCAACCCCGGCCTGGTCGACCAACGAACCTTCCAGGTCAAGACTCCACAGATTTCGGCAGTGCTGCAACTCCGTGACGTCGGTGACACGGGGGTGTGCCAATGACAAATTTTGCAGCATTTGAAGTCGCCAAAATCCCTCCAGGCCAGCGGAGTCCACTAAGGTACTCTGCAGCGACAGCGTCTTGAGGGAGCGAGCTTCTGCCAGAAAGGAAACATCATGAATGTTGTTGTTGTCTAGAATCAAGTGCTTGAGCGTCAGCAGGCGTGACAGGCCAGCAATGCCTTTGCTCGTCACATGGGTCTTGGCGAGATTCAAGTAGATGAGGCTCTGGCTCTTCCCCAAGCAGTTGACATCGCTCACAAGCGTGGAGGACAAATCAAGTCTGGTCAAGTAGGGCAACGTGTGCAGCCTGTCTACCCCGTCTGAGGTGACTTGCGCGTTTGAGAGTTGAATGAGCTGCAGCCCTTTTCCCGCCGCGAGGCCCTGGGCGTTGGTGATGCGCGTCCTCGCAAGGAACAGCTCCTCCAAACATGGCAACTGACCGAGGTGTGGAACATCTGCGTCCTTGACGTTGCAGCCGCTCAAATGCACAGTGCGCAAGGAGCAGCATCGTTCAATCCCTGCGCAGTCAAAGTTACCCGTGCAGTTCGTCATGACCAGCTTGCGCAGCTGTTGCAGGACGCCCAAGTGGGAAAGTGAGATCCGATTCCATGGCGGCAATGGCTCCTCGTTTCCCTGTCCTTCTGCAATGCCAATCATCACAACAGAGTGAGGGTGCACTGCTACGTTGTGTAGCAGTAGTTCCTCGATTCAGGGTGCGAGAGTGAACAGCTGAAGCCACGGCAAACCTATTCTGGCCATCTCCACCACCCGCAGGGTAGCAGCGCTGCTGTACAGAACTGACAGAAGGTCGTTCAAGGGGACTTTGGCTGCCTTGATTCGGAGCTCCTCGAGCCCTTGCGCAACGGCCAGACACGACAGGCGCTCCGGTGGTGTGGGGGAGAGAGTTGAGCCATTGATTTCCAAGAACTCTACACGACCCACGGAAAGCAACTCCCCTAGAGAGCAGTTCAGCCGTGGTACATCGCTGATGCTGGCGGTCTCGCTCTTCGGCGCCGCAGGTGCGTGAAGGTTTCCTCAGCAGCACACCGACAACGAACACTCCATGCACTTGGATAGCTTGAATGACGGAGGCAGCCGAACCGTTTCTAATCCAGGGGTGGCTTCGTCCGCGCAGGCGGTGCTCGATGCTGGTCGAGAGGCACCAGTGCACCTCAGTAGCCACCAATGGCACAGTCGCATACCTTGGACGTCGTTGATATCGCATCGAAGTCGTGATCGACTGCCTCGCTGCAAGGTGGTGGGAGCTGCGACCCTGAACCGATTGAACGAGAGACATAGCCCTTGCGGCGACCTCTCCCTTGACCTGCGCGCCTGAGGCGAAGAGCATACCCAGGCCCCGTCTTGGCCGGGAAGGTGCTCCGAAATGAGTATCGATGCGTCCGCAGAGATGTAGTCCATGGAAAAAGCTACAGTCTTTGATTCTACGAGTCGAAATATGCGCGAAACGCAAAGACCAAAGAACAGCGAGGGAAGTTGGAGTGTTAAGAACAAATGTGGCGCTTGTCGGTAATGCAAGAGAGAAAGAGGCGCATAAGACATGGTGCGCGACTAAAAAGCGTTTTTCAGCCACCGAGCGCAGGCCGTTAGCGTGGAAGCTGTTTTTCCCTGCTTCACTTTTCGTCTATGTCATTAGGGTGGCTTACACGTTCACTTCGCTTCACTGCTTTGTCATCCAAAAAAGATTAACGTGCTCCAGCTCGCACTCGTGCACGTCACCGGCGATGACGAGGGAGTGCAACGGCGCGCCGAAGTCAACACTGAGCAGATCCTTCATCGTACCCGCTACCACTTGCTGAGATGCAGAGCCGACGCGTGCTACACCCACCGCGAACGTCGAGCCATCTGCGGCTACAGCGCCACCCTGCTTGTACCCCTCCACCTCCAGGATCTGCTCAACGGCCTGCTTGATCGACATGTAGCGTGGTGGCTCGTAGATCTTGCGCCCACGCGCAAGATTCTCGTCAGAGATCTCCTTTACCTTGATGTCGAGGAGCACTAAAGTGTGAATCCCGGCAGCTCTGTTGCTCCGTAGACGCTCGTACCAGGAGTCTGGACGCCACGTCTCTGTCCAGAAACACAGGGAAATGACTTGGCCAAACCTGTAAAGCTGCAGACCACAACAACCCACAGCGTTAATGATGGAGGCATTGTGGACGACTTTGCTCTCAATTCCCTGCTCGTTGCAGCGCACAATCAGGTCTGAATGCGTTGTCGCACCAAAAACGTCGCCGACAACAAGAAGAACCACTTTCTTCACCTTCGCGTTGTCCAGAACAACCCCGCTCTCCACCATCTCCCTGTCGGCAATGATAACGGGTTTGCCGTAGATGCCAGCCAGCTCCTCTGCATTGTTGTTGATGAGGAAAGAGGTGTAGGCCTCTAGAAAAACAATATCCGCCTCCTTGACAGCGTTCATGCCCTTCATAGTGATGTCGGAGGCATCGCCAAGGCCAATCCCGACCAAGGTGAACATCTGCAGTGAATGCTATGGCAGAACGCCGCGAGTACGAAGCCTCAGGGCAATTGAGGTGGGTCAGTGGAAGAATAGAAATGGAAGTAGGTTCTGAAGAAAGAAGGCACGTGGGCTTCGAACACCCGATAGGAAGGCAGAGAGCAGGAAACCCTCTCACGGCGACAGAGTAGCTTGCATGCACACGTGATGGCGACGCTGAGGGGTCCGCCGCTTAAACATTTGGCATGGTTTACTATCGCCGCCCTAAGTTCAAACATGAATCGATAGCACTCACCAGTACTTGCTGTCAGAGAGAAACGGAGCTAGCGCGAATACCAGTCCGTGCTCATAAGCTGCTGCACGGCCAAGATGACCAGCCGTCAGCACCCCCATCGCACCAAGGCCGGAGCGCACATCTTGTTCACCAGTCAGGTTGTCCATCACCTCCGCCAGCTCTTTGCCTTCGTTAAGGATGGGCCGCATGATTGTTTCGCTCATTTCAAAACGCGCAGAAGATCCGATCCCGCACTTGCCCGTCTTCCGCTCCACAATGGCCATCCATCCGCACTCAAACCAACGGCCAGCAATGTCCTCGATGCCACCTTCCAGCCCGACACCGTAATCAGCGCCAGGAATTATTTCCAGGGCTGCCTTGGCTCTGTTTAGAGCGCCTCGCTGGGTCTCCTCTGCTGACATTGGCTGATCCCTGACCCCGGAGCTGACATTGCAAAGACGTACCTCATGGGCCTCGCCGGGAAAGCACTTGTTAACGACCGTCATAACGCTCTCCGCTTTGGCGCGATTTGTTGTTCCGACTGCCCAGACAGTCATGGCTTTGCTCTGATCGGGTGGTTCTTGGTTGCACGTCGCCGCGTAGTGAGGAGGCGTAAAAAAAAAAAAAAAGAGAAGTGCGAAATGATTCGAAGAGTTCAAAGAGTGTGAACCAGCATCTTTAAGCCGATCGGCGAGAGCAGCATCCCCCCATGGAGAGGGTTGTTCAACCTCGGTCATATCATTCTTGCTGATACACTTTCAACCGAAAAGAGGGTAGAATGAAAAGTGAGAGAAAGGGAAATGCAATGCCTCGTGTATGGGCTTCGACAATACCAAAGCAAAGAAACAAGTACCGCGAAGACGTCGATTGTAATCCTCCCACTTGGGGTGTGCTCTAGAATGGCAACACCGCCGAGGCCCCCAGCAGCGCAAATGCTCACAAGCCCGTGACGCTTGCCGGACCGTCGCAGCTCGTTGGCAAGTGAAGTCACGATCCGACCACCAGTTGCAGCGAACGGGTGGCCCAGTGCCAGAGATCCCCCATTCACATTCAGCTTCGATCGGTCAATATCCTCCGTGAGAACAGGTTTGGAGCCGCTAGCATACCTGTTGAAGAACTCCTGCGACCGTAGGCACTTGATCGTTGCGAGCACCTGAGCCGCGAAGGCCTCATGAATCTCGTAGAGATCTATGTCCTTCGGTGTCAGACACGCTCTCTTCAGCGCTGGGCCCCACCCGAGAACAGGGGCAAGGAGGAGCTGTGGATAAGGGTCTATTCCGGAGAAGTAGCAGCTCTTGACAGAAACGTCAGTCTGGTATCCGAGCTTCTTTGCTTTCTCCTCGGACATGACAAGCATCGCGCTACCTCCGTCTGTCAAGGTACTTGACGTGGCAGCCGTGATTGTTCCCTTGTCTTTGCGAAAGGTTGGCTTCAGCGTCGGCATCTTGCCTTTCATTTTATCGGTGTCGCGTTGCAGAACGTCGTCGCGCATCACCTCGGTTTTCCTGCCTCCTTTATCAACCGTGACCGGGACAACTTCGTCTTTGAAGTACCCCGCCCTTTCAGCCAAGACAGCGTTAGCGTGTGACGTCACCGCGAGAGCTTCCTGGTCCTTGCGCGAGATGTTGTTCAGCTCCGCAATGACATCTCCGTGCCACCCCATGGTTTTTCCAGTGCTCCGTTCTGTCAGTGCAACGCCGCTTGGAAACCACTTGGACGGATTGTACCCCGCCTCCTTGAAGAACCCCATAATCCCCTTCTTCTGAGCCATCATCATCCCGTGAGTCACCGATCGTGGCAGTGGAACCTCTGCGTTGCTGACGCTGTCGCTGCCACCGGCAATGACAACATCGGCATGCCCACCCTCGACCAGCATGCATGCCTGCGCGAGCGAGCTGAGCCCACTCGCACATGCCATACTTGTGAGATTCCCAGTGATTTTCTTCGGCAAGTTGAGATCAATCACTATCTCACGTGCGCAGTTGTGTGCGTTTCCTTGAAGCACAACGTTTCCCCACACGATGTGATCAATTTCATTGGGATCCAACGACGTCTTGTTGAGAAGTCCAGCTACGGAGGCGCTGGCCAGCTGCAGGGTGTCTGCCTTCATCAGAGCACCAAAGGACTTGACAAACGGCGTCCTCACACCCGTGACGAGGACCGCCCGTTGACGCAAAACATGGCGAGTCGAATGCATACTTGGCAGAGAGAAGAGGCTGTTGTTTTTCTACTGAGTGAGCTGAAAAGTGATCAAAAGTGAAAGGAAAAAAGAGTAGAGGATGAGTTTCATATTAAGTGATGCCTTTGCAGTCAACTCACAGTACATGATGAAGCAGAACAGGTGAGAAAAGGAGATGCGCCAAGTGAAGGGGTTATGGGTACCTCTTTTGTGCCGTCCAGTGCTCCCTTGAGGCCCGTAGCTTTATAGCGAGCACTACCAGACATGGAGTCTGAGCACAGCATTACGAACGGTAGTGCAAAGGCATAAACCAGAGCCATAACCCCAAAACTGCAACAACAGTTCTTATTGCAAAAGAATTTGTTTAGCTCCAAACGCTGAACACTGTGAACTGGCATCCTACAAGTTTCATGTGCGGAGCGTACAGAGCAACACCCTTTACGGGATCCGGATCGCTTCGAAACGCCCTGTGATACCTCTTCTTCACTACAATTCACGAGCCGGTGATACCACAGTCAGCATCATTTATGCTTTCCAACCCCCGCGTTTCAGAAGTACACATACACGCACACAACGTCGACTCTCATAGCCACAAGCACCGGCGCACCATGTCCATTTGATATTTATTGGCCACTCTTGACCATTCCCGTGACAATGCGGCCGCTGAAGTCTTCAAAATCCCCCCTCACAAGGTAAACGTCGGATGGTTGGCGCAGACTTGCACAAAACACGCCACCCCCACACAACAACTCTGCCCGGCCAGCATCCAGGTGACGCTCGGTGGAAGAGGCCCCCGCCAAGAAGTGAGGTGTTTACCAGGCCGCTCGGGTGAATTAGAAAAAAAAAACGCTAGCTGACTCCTGCATAAACAGTTCCAAAGGTGCAAAAGTAGAACAACAATATCCCCTTTTTTCTGAGGCCAGCGACCCAGTTGGTACAGCGCACCCTTCCAAGGCGACTGAAATAAGGCAGCCCCCACCGCCCACCCGGAAACGAGACCCCATCATACCCCAAGCACCCACCCTGTTTTCAGAACGCCGGCACAGAACCCTGCTGCCCGCGGCACCCACACCCCACCCACGACAACCACAACCAGTGTTCACAGGAAATATCCGAACAAGCGCCCCCCGCACGAAACCAGAAATAAATGCAAACCACTCAATTATGAGAAACACGCTTCCAGACCATTTCGTGGAGAACCGGATCTTCCCACGCCAGGAAATAACCCCCTCCCAAAAAAGTGCCCCCCTGTGTGGGGTAGCCGGGGTGGGAAAACCACCACTCTTCGGCGCAGGGGACGCCGGTGAAAATCAAGACCCATATTTGCGTGACCCGAGCCCCCGCAATCACCCAGCACGGGCCACCGCCAAAGGAGCGTATCGAAAGCAGCAAAGGTCGTTTCCATTCTTTAAATCATCCAGAACCCCTCCAAAAAGAGCAGCCGCGCGCCACATTTTTTCCCCCAAAGTGGCCGTCCGCCTCCCCCGGGCCTGGCGATGGTCCCTTTTTCCCGCACCACCCCGCCCCAGCCCCACGGAGGGGTATTTTGCGACAAAACAAGCACAAAACGACACCACCTGCCACCACTCCCGACAGCTAATTCCTTCGAGCTGCTCTAAAAAGAGGTCCTTTTCGCCAAACTTCTATTGTTGAGAGGGAAATCTGCTCCTGCCTACCATTCTTTATTGGCAACGGATGGGTAATTCACCCCCGGGGCTCGCATGCACACGCGCAGGGATTCCTTGAAACGAGGTAGCCAATACGGCCGCGGTTGAAGCGGTAACTGAAGGTCTCTATACCGCCCCAAAATCAACCCCGCCCGCATCGTTAACCTTCGCTCTTACCTTGCAAGCGTGCTCGTTAACAAACGGAAGGCGCAACTAAGGGGGGAGGCGCATTGCCCCCACTTGTGTGACGATCGTCCTTCCGACCTTTCCCACAGGGACCATAAGCCGGGGGAGCCCCCGGCCCGTTCGGGAGAAGCGGGGTTGTCGGGAATCCGCTGCGGTGAACACCCCCGCCTCGGTCGGCTATTCTGAGCTGCGGGGGCTGGGCCAATCGCCCCCGTTGGCGCAACCCGCCGCAGGAACAGGCCACGGCTTTATGCGGCGCGCCATCGACGGGGAATGGGGAGCCGGGAAATCCTCGTAGGACTCGCGGGATTCCAGAAACATATACATACTGCGGAATCGTCGTAAGCAACTTCCGGGTGTTACAAAACCACATAACACTCCCACGCGGTGGCATACCCCCGCTGGTGGGCGAATCCTGGGCCGTTCAGCGGCCCCACGAACCCTCAAGAATAGGTTGGGGAAATCATGTGACGTGGCGCCTCCCAAAACCCGGGCGCGTGCCGAGACAACGCCGCACTCTGTTAAGCGTTCCCTTCCACCTAGTCCGGCAGCAAGTTCGAACACCGGCCTTGTTCCTTTGAGGGGGGGCGGTGAGTCGATCAGCCACATGCTTTGGTGCCCTTCTCTTGCTGGGTGCGGTGGGCAAAGCACAGTCACGGCTAGAATGCCCAGTTGTAAGCTCTTCTGGCGCATTATTCTCTCGAAGCGGCTCATTTGACTCACGGAGGCCGCGCTAGTCATCAACCTCGTCGCCACAAACACGGGGAGAGAATGAAAAAAGAAAACGTCCCGGCGCCAAAGCACCATCACAAAGTACTACTTTAGAGCCTTCGAAAAAATAGAGGAACATTGACCCAAATAATACTTTCAGGGCTTGTGTAGTCCTTCGGGACGGGGGTTTTTAGACGGAACATGGGGCGATGCCGCGCTATGCAAAGTCACCCGAAATGTGCCCCCCAGACGTCCGCGTTATGAAGCCACAACCCAACGCACGCAATGGGCTCGAATCAGAAAAGCAAGCATGAGAAGCAACAGCACAAACGTAGGCTACCTCTGCGAGCGCAGGACCCTTTCGCCATAGAAGGAAGCCGTTCTAAATCCCAAGAATCTGTCAATCAGCAGAAAAACACCAACCTGAAAAGCGCCACTCGCTGCTAAAAATAAGTTGGCTATAGGGGGGGGGGCGTTTATTCGGAGCATCCCGTCAAACAATATCAGAACAGAAACACGCAGCTGCCGGAAATCATTTTTTTTGTCTTTTAAAAGAAATGAAAACGACTGGCTTCAAGGCTGCGGCGGCGTGCGAGAAAAGGGCGCCTTTCGAACAGGCAGGGGTGACGGACCGCCGCGCCAAGGCCCTTAAAAAACACCCCGGTTCCATAATCTTTCTTTCACACTAGGCAGTGCTTTTTCGTTACCTAAACAATCCCTCATAGCTTGCAAACGTACTTGTTGCTTTTTTTTGGGGGGGCATGCGGGGATTGCTTTTTGGAGGGTTGTCGCCAAGGGCTCTGCGAGCCTGGTTCCGCCACCTGATCGCTTGAGCGCCAGCCCCATACCCAGGCAGCACGCAATAAACAGTGAGAGAAAAAGAATGACACCCCTCTAGCCCGATCTGCGATAGTGGGGGAGCGTTTTTTTTTTTTTGCAGCATCTCCAAGGGGTGCTCTTTGGGCCGCTTTGAAACGACTGCGCATGGTGTGCGCATGCTGCCTGTAAAGTTTTTGTTCTTGTTAGTTGCGCAAAGCCTTCGTCGTCACAGCCAGCTCCCCTTGTCACCTGAATGCCTTTTTTCTTTACAATGTAGCGGGTATGGGCTGGGGATGGCTTGGTCTTCTCCCACGCAGGAACGCTGCGCCGGTAGGCGGCAAAGCGTCCGTCCCCTTTTGCCGCGTTATCCCGCTTCTGGTTTCTGGCGAATCGCGGCACTGCATTCAAAAACTTTAATCGCCCCCCCCCTTCATTTCGACGTAGCTTGGCCAAGCAAGGCGCCAACCTGGCCGCATCCAGTAAAGTCCTGCGGGCGGTGCGTGCCAAATTTTCTCCCGCGAGGAAGATGCGGGCAGGCAAAACAGAAAACTTCCAAACGTCATCGCCGTGTTTGGCTTATGCTTCCCCGTTGGGACTTCAGGGGTGTGTTTTTCTTCCGCTAGCGGCGCGTGGTGGCGGGCTTCTGCACCGGCAACCCCGGCCTTCTGGGGGGCGGGGCGGTTTTCCCGACGCGGGCGCCGCCATCCACCCCCGTCCACGGGCCGCGCAGCGATTTCGGCATGGGCATCGCAAAAAGTATTCGCTGCTTTCAATAGATTCCCAAATCATATGCCGTTTGAAGAGTATGAAAATACAGAAACTTCGCGCGCCTTGCGCGGGGGGGGGGGGCGCGGGAACGCCTTCCCGGTCGGCGGCGGGGGCTCGGGTCTGGTGGGTGCGCCTCGCGGCGCCTTTGCCTCGGGCGGGGGGGGGGGCCGGGTGCTTTCCGTCGCCTTGTTTCGCCGCGCGGCCTGCTGGGGCCGCCCCGAGGGGCCCTCCCCCCGCCCCAAAGGCCCCGGCCTGCCAAAACCCCGCAAGGGGGGGCCCCTGCCCTCCCGCGGAGGGGCAGCGCCCGGCGTAACCCGCGCGCGAGAGGCCCCGGCTCGGCCGGTGTTAAGGGAAGGAGAGGGGGTTTGGGCTTTTTTGGGCGTTCAGCTTTTGGTGTCCAACGGAGGTGGGGTGGGGTGGGGGGGCGGCGCTTGGCCGGCGCGCAGGTTTTTTCTACAGCCGGGGGCACCCCTGTGGCGGCCAAGGTCTGGTTTGGATGCGCCTTGTGGAATGCAGGGTTCGTCTGCTTTCGGGGTTTGCGTGCACGTAGGGTTGCTCGTTATCTTCCCTTTCACGCTTAGTAGGGGGCCGCGGCCGGGCTCTCGGTTTCGCCAAAACGCTAAACCATAACGGCCTCAACGCGGCACCGGCTTCAAAACTTGGACTGCGCTGAACACCGCCATTGGCGATGTCGGCTGGCTGCGGCGGGACTCCATCTCGTGGCAGAAGTTCTTGTGCTTGTCCCAGTCCGCCTTCTGGCACTCAGAGGAGCAGTAGAACGTGACGTCGCAGCCGCTGCACTTGAGGAGGTCTTTTGTGGTATCGGGGCAGGACGGGTTCGCGCACTTCATGTCGGCCTGCTTCCCGACAAACACGTCGCGGCTGTGCACTGCAAGGTGATACTCAGGGGCGCTGAGGGCGAGAAACACGGTCAGTATGTGCTCTTTGAGGGTGTAGAGCACCTGCAGCACATCATCGCAGTCTAGTCGGCCATAGGCGGCCTCGGCGGAGGAGAGGGCTTCGTTCAAGATGGGAACCAGATTGCACAGAAGCCGGATCTCCTTCACCTCGCTCTTCACCCACAGTAGTGCCAGGACGATGCGGTCCAAGGTGAACGTCTTCGCGCTCGGCAAGTCTGCGATGTCACTCTGCGGGGACGAGATGGACTCGATGTTGTCGAGGGCGTCGAACAGGGCTGTGCGGCAGTAGAAGAGTCGCCCGTTGTGGACGAGGTGGCCAATGTCGTCCAGGTGCGGGTTCTCCATGAAGTCCTTGCAGAAGTTGTGCAGGAACTTGGAGGTGGTGTCGTGCATGCGTGCGTCCTTCGCGTTGACCGCGGCGATCATGACGCAGTCGAGTACCTTGATCTTCTCCATGTCGCGCAGGAAGACGGTCGGGCCGGTGCGCAGCTTTGTGTAGCAAGGGCATCCATCGCAGCACACAAAGGTGTTGAAGAGCAACTTACCGTTGGACGAGTACGGGGAAACACCATTGCGAGTGTTGACAGTGAAGAAAAGAAACTTGATGGAGTCCATGAGGCGGCGAAAGGCCTCGGCAGAGGTCATGTTCTTGCGCAGAAAGCCCACACACTCCGTCACGTTCCCGGCAGCCGCGGCGAGGGTCTCGGAGTTGTCGGACTTCACCTTCTGCGCCGCTGCCTGAAAGCGTGTGCAGTGCTGGTCCAGCAAATTGAGCAACGCAGTTTTTTCGCCAGCGTTTGACACAGTGAACTTGGCGGTCATACACACAATCCGGAAGACGTCGTGCGCCTCGCCGAAGACGCCAGTCATGTTACGGAACGTCTCGTGAGTTGCCACGCGGTTGTAAATGAATGTCACCGCCTTTTCGAGGAACGGGTCCTCATGGAGAACCGTGTGCGCCATTAGGCAGTCCATCAGCCGAGTCGCCACCGCAACGCGTTTCGACGGAGAGATGTTATCCATGTAGTCATCAAACCAGTCCATCCGCATCTCTCGAAATGGGTAACGCAAGACGGAGTCATGGTTCACCGGCGGGCGGTCGTCTGCTGTGTCGGGGGAGGAGTCGCGTGACTGGTCTGCCATAGTGCACACAGGAGTACAAGAAGAGAAGGAAACACGGAAGAAACCGGTGACGGGCAGAGAGTGTCGCACCGGCTGAGTATTTCTGAGTGAGTAGGATGTGGATCTGAGGAAGACGTGTGGCAGAAGGCGGAGGGGGGAGGATGCTGGCAGTGGATTTGCTAGGTTCATTGCATACCGTAGCGGTACTCGTGTGCGGACAGAGCTGGATGAAGAGAGCGGAAGACTGAAGCGTCGGAGCTGCGCCGCGCCATGTCAGGTCCCTACGACAAAGGCGTGCTAGGCGCGCATCTGCTGAGGCCAAACAACAACACCATGAATGGTGAGAATAAGATGGGACCGCAAAGCGTGCGTCATTCGGGATGCAACACTGAGTCGATCGCCTGACTGCAGCGCGCTCACCTTTTCGAGGAAGACTTCCACTTGGCTGAGTCGAGTGTTCACCACCAGCCGCAGGGATGTCACAGCAGGGTTAATGTTTCCCTTCACAAAGTGCTAGGAAAACTTCGCGTACCAAAGGGCTTCTTCTGCCTGGCCGCGAAGGTATGAGTCGAGCAGGTGCCGCTCCGATTCCTCCAGCTTGTCGCGAATGTCGTTAAGGTCAAACCCTCTCTTTGCAGCAGCGAAGATGATGCGCAGGTAGCGAAGTTGGTAGAGACGGAAGAGTTGGGCGGCAAGGCGGTTGCCTTCGGCGCTCATGTGACCGCCCGACGTGGGGTTGCTCAGTAGCCGGCAGAGCTGCAGTCCGGCTTGGTAGAAGTAGGGCGACTTGCGATGAAGGCTGGGGGCAAGTGGGTCCGTCTTAAACTCGCGAAACGTGGCAAGGGAGAACTTGTGAGGCGCATGGACGCTGACGTAGCCCTCAGTGCGGAGGGCCGTCGCAGCCCACAAAGGAACGGTTGCCACACAGCCCGCTGCCACCTCGGAAACGGTTTCGCCTTCGTGGGTGCGAACGGTTAGATCCTTGCCCATATTGAACGACGGGACAGCGAAGGTGACGACGACAGGCTCCTCGTAGGCACCAATGTCATCTAGATTAAAGTAGCTGCGGATCATCGGTGTGCCCAGGTCAGAAAGGGTGCGGTAAAAGTCACCAAGAAGAGATGAAGAGTTTGACGAGCGGCGGGTGTGCGTCTTTCGGCAAGGGAAGCGTGTATGCGCAGTTTTGCGTCGGGTTCTCTATGAGTAAATGTTGCAGTTGGGTTGTGGGGCACTCAGAGTGTGAGTCTATAGAGTCCCCCTTAGGTGGAAAGACCAAGATGTCGATGGTTTCGTTTGTATGTGATGCGACTACTCGCAGCTGTGAGGAGTGGCCCACCAGAGTCTTGGCACCTGAGTCGACACTGGGATGCGCGAGAAAAGACACAGGAGGTGGAGGTGAAGAGAGAGGAGCCGTGATTATGTTTGTGGCGACTCAGTCATTGGTACGGACCAGTGTGTGACTAGTAGAGGTGCTTTGGTAGCTTTTTACGGAGCTAGTGCAGATCAGAGAAAGGATGTTGCACACACCCCATGGGGCACCGCTGCTTCAAACGCACGCAGAGGACAGGCAGATAGACATGCAGAGAGAAGAACATACACATGACCCTCGACCGCTGAATGTTTGCCTCCGCAGCGCGTTGCGCGCCGAATAAACGTGTGGGGAGTATTGGTCAGCTTCATTTGTCGCAGGCAGCCATGCATACAGAGGCGAATCACACACACACACACACACACACACACACACGCATCGCGGTCAACAGCGTAAACGAGTACAGGAGGGAGAGGAGGAGGGAGGGGGAGTGGGGGCGGAGGCATGCCGCACCATACGAATGTGTGATTGACAAAGGAGAAGAGAGAAGGGGAGAGGTGCCGCTGTACATCTACGAAGTAGTGAAAAAGAAAGAAGGGAGAGGGAGGGGGAGGCAAAGTCCCAGCAGCAGCAGCAGATGTCCTTCCCACGGTTTGAGGCATCGATTCACAAACTACCGCAGAGGACGAGAGAGAAGGAGGGAGAGGAGAAGGAAAGAAACAACACAGCTAGGTTCGGTCACCATGGCGCGTGCAATGGAGCGAGACGGAGGCGTGAAATCCGTTGGCGTCTCCGCCGTGGTTCGATGCACCCAAAGACATGCGACAGGTAAGGTCGGCGGTGCTGTCTTCTCCCCCTTTGTCTTTTCTGGCATTCTGAGTTACCCTTGGGCCGTGGAGTGCAGCTTTACATCACTCCTGCACCTGAGAAGCATAGTACTCACGCTGGCGCTGGAGGTGCTCCTGGCGGTGCAGAATGCGACGCAGAAGATCCATGTTCGTCTGGTTGAGCGGGCGGTCCACAATGTTCTTCACATCGCGCAGGAGCTCCTGTAGCTCCACTTCGGAGATCTGCGCGAGCAGCCGGCGGCGAGCTGCGTCGTTGTGCTTCTTCTTGTAGAAGTCCGCTGTGCCGTTATGCTGGATACCAGCCAGCTCATCGACGTCCTCCTCTACGCGCATGCGCTGCTGGTGTTCTTCGAGAACGAGTGCCTCCAGATCCTCTAGCTTCTGTGGAGACGCACTGCTCACGTCGCTGAGGTCGTCGCCGTCCACGCCGCAGTACACGCCGGAGGTGGACTTGAAGGCGAGATTGCCGAACGTGTCGCACTTGCCCGTTGCTGCAGTGTTCTTATCCAGAACTCTGTGCGGCCCCCGCCGCCATCCGTATTGGTCCCCGCTGTGGTTACAGCACCCCAAAGTCGCTGCAGCACTCTTCTTGGTGCACCCAGTGCCGCAGCGATAGGTGGAGGAGCGCAGCTGGCCCTCCTTCAGTCGCCAGCTACCAGGATGGGCTGCTACGCGGGGCACGCAGGGGCAGCCACCAGTAGCTGCGTAGTAGTTGTTAGTACGCGGAATGGCGAGAAGTTTGTAGTTGGGGAGTGTCTCGTCATGGCCGTAGCAGCGGCATTTGTGGTAGCAATGAGGGTCCGCTGCAGCACTGGTGCCATTTCCCCTGGCGTCTGCCGGCTGTCTCTTCTGCAGCGACCTCTTGGCCGAGGTACCCTTCACTGGAGGCAGCGTACCTGCGGTGGTGCTCATCGGTGCGTGCTGAGAAGAGTGATGATGAGAGTGGCAGTTTATGTGCCCACTGTGCAGTGATACGATGCGTTCAAGATGGAGCTGAAAAAGGGAATGCGAATGCAAAACACAACCACGCACAGGATGTCACGCGGTGACCAACTGAGGGGGGAGGAGGAGGAAGGGGAACCGTAAGAGAGAGGGATGGAGGAAGAAGCAAAGACGGCAAGTGGGATCAACGGAGGAAGGCAGTATGGACGAGACACACTCGGAAAGAGCAATGAGAGACCTCATGAGCGGGGTGAGGGTATGTGCGTGTCGCTCTGTCGCGGGGGGTGTTCTCACACGAAGAGGGACCAGGAAAACTGAAAAAGAAGGGCAGACCTCCTTTGGCGGCGGTTAGAGCCTGATGTGAAGGTGTAACTGCATGTACCTGTTGAGGTGTGTATGTGTGTAGGTGCAGGAGGCGGGCTTCTGCGTTTCCAGGTACTAAAGATGTGGCTCTGAGATGCATGCAGGCGAGAGGGTCCTACGGAGGCGCCCTATTTGGACGTCACACGTCTAACGCAGTCGTGCACACACATACACACACACACACAAGCGCACTGTGGCGTGATGTGGCACGCAGAACACATGGCGAGGTGCCAGGAAAGAAAGCGCAATGTACAAGGGGGAAAAGCCTTCCTGAGCCGCTAAAAGGAGCTGGGCTGAAGGTGTGCGTGTGCGACTTCGATTCTGCAGCCAAGGGAAAGCAAAAGAAGGCACGGCATTGTACATGAGAGCTCAACATCGGAGGAGAGAAGACCAGGTGAGAGTGACCGGGAGAAGAGAAAGAACAAGAGTAATCGCTTTCAGCATAAAAGGTGAAGAGAACAAGATGGGTGAGGGGGAGGGGGTACAGTGCTGGCGATAAATGGGCATGCGCTCCTGCCTGTGTGGGCAGGCACTCGTTTGCCAAACACGGTAAAGAAAACGCATTCCACAGACCTGCTGAGTCACAAGAGAAGAGCAAAACACCAGGAGAGCGATATCCATCACTTTATGCTCTGCATTGCCTCCGCCGCCTTCCGCATCCGCTCCTGCCAGCGGAGCCGGTTCAGTCGGTTTTCTTCCTCCACGAGGTAGTGTAGACGGATGATGTTGTACTTGGAGCCGACAGGCTGGTCTGCCACGTACTCCAGTTCGTCCATAATCTCGCCGTACTGCTCTCCGAGAGTGAGGGCGGTGTCCCGGTCATGTGATGTGGAGCCGAGCCCGCCACGGATATTACCTGCCACCCGCTGACTCGCTTCGTACTCATCGGCGTGATGGGTGGCCATGAGGCCTGTCTCCGCCTCTAATGCCGCCCGCTTCCCTTCTGCATCCATGCGGGCCAGCATCTCATCTCGCAGGACACTACGCAAGAAGTTTTTGCGCTCCTGTGCACGTTCCTCGCGTTTGGCCTCAGCACGCGCCTTGCGAGATGCCTCGAGTTGCGGCCTCGTGTTCAGAGTGGTGGGGCCACGTTGGGCCACCGTGCCGCCGTAGTTGCGCGAGTTGGGAAAGGCGGTGCGGGTGTTTGTTGCCGTGTCGCGGCCGTGTCCGTCAACGTTAGCGGACGTGTGAACCGTGTGGGGGCCGTCTGCGGCACGAAAGGTCACTTTAGGCATCGCGGACGGGTCTGCGCCGCGGGCTGAGCAGTATAGTCCATTTTTTTCCGCGCCGAACTTGGCAGGGCAAGGGCACCCACCATTTGGGGCGTAATACCCCTGCAGTGTGCGCGGGTTGCTGATGTCACGGCGGTAGTTGGGCAGCTCCGTATCGTGGCCGTAGCACTCGCACTGGTGGTACGATCCGTACTGGCAGGTGGGGGGTGACGGCATGTCTCTTGGCCGTATTATAGAGGTATGCGTGTGTGTGTGTGTGTACGATACTGTGGGTAGCAGAGTGGAGAGAAGTGGGAGGCTGGTGAGGAGTGGAGTGGATGCAACAATGCACAGACCACAATGCAAGTGGGCAGCACGACAAGCTGGATAAACCCAGAAATGGCAAGAGAAAGGCAAAGGGTAGATGCATGAAGTACCCGCAGAAGGGGGGAACGGGCCTGTGGACGTTGACGTACACATGGAACACAGCGCACAGAAACCATGACTGCCCACCTTCGTAGTAGCGTCGCCACCAAAAGGCATGCCTGGCACGCTTTTCACGTAGGTGCAGTGTACTCGGTAGCAGCTGGAAAAAGAGAAGGGGCGCTGCTGTTGCTGCGTGTGGGACGGTGAGGTGGTGTAGATAAGCATTCGGGGATACTCACTGCAAGAGGCTGTGTCTTGTGCCAGACCCCTTACCATTAAAGCGAAAGCTCCCCGTCTCTGGCGGTGAAGTCCGGATTAGAATGATAGTTACACATGCGTTACGTAGGGGAAAAAGCAATTGGCCACAGACGGAGCCGAAAAGCAGCGACACGGTTTTCTGTTATTCGCACTAGGATGTTCTCTGTTGTCATAATCTCTCCAGTTCACTCAGCACAGAGAGCTGTGCATGTGTCAGTGAGAGTGCTTTCCCTTGTTCGGCCTGCACAAGTGTGCGCGCGATAGGTCGCCACAGCTCCAGGAGGGATCCCCAGAAGGGGGCCGATGCTGACGCAGGGGGCTCAGCAGGTGCCAGCCGCTTCTTCGACTCAAACACACACCGTGTCCACCACGAAATCGTCTTAGCAATCTCTTTTCCATGCAAGCGCAGAAACGTGCACAAAGCGTCATGAGGAAGCGGCTGTATCATCTCCTGCCACAGGCGGCCAAGGCACCACAGCACGTGGGCAGCTTCGTTGATGCCGCCCAGGTCGCCGCACGAGGCACCGGAAGCGTATTCCTGTATACGAGTGCTCGAGGCCACCAAAAACACAGCAGAGATGGTCGCGAAGGGAAGGGCGCCCACTGGTGCCAGTGAACCAGAATTGGTGTGCGAACAACCTGGGGCGCATAGCAGCACTGCCAAACCGCAGACGGCAGTGATCATGTTCAGCCTCATGTTGGACATGACAGTGGCTTTCTTGTCTTGTAGGAGCGCCAAGAGCTCGTTCACAGTGCGCAGACAGTGCGAGTGCAGCTCTACAGTGGACTCAAGTCCAGAGAGGTAGAATACTGAGCAGGGGCCGCGTTCGCCTTCGCACGTGGATTGCGCACAACTCGGAGCGCTGCGTCTCGTTTTCCAGTGCTGCTGGTCCCAAAGACTCAAAAGAGACCCCACACAAAGCCAGGCATCGGAGGCTGCAACGTTGTGGGTCGAGGCAAGGCGGAAGTGCGCCTCGTACTCTTCACTCGGCGTTGGAGGCAAATACATAATAGAGGGAAGCACCTCGCGCATGCACAACGCAAAGAGATCCCTTCCAAGAGAGTCGGAAAGGCATCTCGGGCAGCTCACCGCTCCAGTGCCTGGCGCTAGAGCCACATCAAGAGGCCGAAAAAGGGAGGAGGGGTACGCAACGAGGAAGACGCAGTCATAAACGATAGCGAAGCAGGCTCGGCGCACTTCACCGAACTCATCCAGAAGACAAAACGCTTCATCTTCAACACCCTCGTCTGTAGTCATGCTGCTTGGCGTTGTCGAGACATGGGTTGGATGCTCTGGCAGTGACTGACATACGGACAGAAGAGCCATGCAGCGATTTGGGAGCGCCTCAGCACTGCTGCAACTGCTCAGCGTGCCATTACATCCGATGCCGCTGGCGGCTAGAGGGAGGAGCAGCGACGATGTAAGGGCCATCATGCGCCCATCAATGATTCCGAAAGCGCCGCCAGCTTCTTGCGGCCGCAGCTGCTGCTTCAAGAGTTCGTCGCGGTCTATGACACCATCACACACGCAGCTTACAAGATCGAGGGTCACCATGCACATATCTGTCATGTCCACAACTCGACCTGCGCTGTCAGCAATGGGCGAGTGGTTAGAGTGTGCACGACGGGTGAGATAGTGAGCGTAGAGGTTGAGCATGTGGTGAGCCACTTGCAGAATCCACGGCACAACCATTTCCAGTGCACCACCATCCATCGCACTCGCCACATCTGCCATCGACGTCAGAAGCGTCGCCATCTCGAGCATCGGAGAGGCGTTGTCGGAGAGAGAAGAGATGCGGAGGAGTTCCGTGTAGTGTTGAGCCAGCATCTCCAAAACCTGCGCAGTCACTAAGCGAGCAGAGTACGATGCTAATGAGTCAGTGCCATCCGCTGGCCTTGCAAACAAGGAGTCCACCAATGGTGCTGTTTGCCAGAGTGAGGGCAGTACTTCGCTGAAGAGATGGTACACACCTTGCCGGACGCTCCACTGGAAGGATGGGAGGTGTGAAGAAATAACACGCAACACCTCCACAATGGCGCGAACGTGCGTTGTCGCTCCAAAGGACTGGCAAAAGACGCGGGCACGTTCGCAATGGTCGCTGTGCAAAAGATGGCCAGCCGCCTCTTCATCTCCCTCACCCGCATTCCTGCCGCCACTGCTGCTGGTGCTTGTGCTGTCCAGGGATTCCTCCTCGAGGTCCGATGCATCCTCGTCGTTCACGGGACTGCGCATCAGCTGGTTCATCACCTTCAGGCATGAGGTGAGAGTAGAGTTGAGAGTCTTGACGCATTCCACCTGAGCCGCTTTATTAACCTCCGTGATCAGGCAACCGAGAACCAGGTCAAGAAGTTTCTCCAGGCCACCAATTGTAAGCATCACCCTGTGGGTACGCTCTACAATGCGCAACCTGCTTGGAGCCACGTGATCAGCGCCGAAAGTGTGTTGCCATGCGTTGAGTAAGCCCACCACAAGTCTTCCAAGATACCGCACGGCCTGGATACGCACAAAGAATGGAGCGCGAGTGCCAAGGTCACCTTGTGTTAGTGGGCTAAAGAGGCTCAGGATAGACTGCAGCTGCTCTGCAAGGTTTTCCTCGAGCAGCTCAGGAGTCGCTGCAGCAAGAGAGGCGCTGACTTTGTCGTCAGCGAGAATACCATCGAGGACTTCATTCGTCATAAACAAAATGGACTCGACAGTGCAGGCTGCAGCGAGGCTTGAGGGCGGGAGGATTGTTACGGGGCGCGCAACAAAAGGGGCAATCGCCATCAACCACTCCGGCTGGCACGAGAGACTAAGCGCACACCACGCTACAGCCTGCCGTAGTGTCCCGTTGTCCGGTAGCGCGACTTCCAGCGCGTCTGCACGTAAGGTGTCCTCCTCCTCATCGTCACACTTCGCCGGGGCTTCTGCTGATGCATTCTCCGTTCCTTCGGCTGACTCGACAGCAATCGAAGCCCAGCCATCGTAAGTTTTCGGGGTGTGACTGCCGCGGGGCCCCCGACGCCGCCCGGTGGCCGACTTTGCCAGAAATTCAGCTGCGCTGTCCGGATGGTGTGTTGTGTGTTCCACTAGCCCATCAGCTACCGATGATGGAAGGGTAGCTGCGTCTACTAGCATGCTGTAGAGGCAGGAGACGTAGCCGTCTGCTGATGCGGTCACCGTCGAGGGATGCGCTGAGGGCGCGGTAAGGTGGATTGAGGGGGTTCTGAGACGCGCGCTCTCGGCATTCATCCACTCCGTCATGTAGTTTACGCACGCCAAGACGGCGGCGTGAACGCTGTCAGACTCACCAGCATTGTCATACTGAAGCTCAGCAAGGCACGCTGCACGGCAGAATCTCGCAAGAAGGGGAGTCACCGTAGTGTGAAAGGCACTGTGAAGGGGCGCGATAGTGTTGAGCGCGACGGCGTCAGCCATGTACCGCATGCCAACTGCCACGAAAGGAGCGGCAACCACAACAGCCTCGTGCAGGAAAACACTGTCAGCCCTCTGACTGTCCAAAATCTCCAGACGCCCCAGTACGTGGCGGAGAATGAGGCCCTGAGCGGCACTTTGAACACTGAGAACCGCGGTACCCACGACGCGAAGTGCCTGCGCAGCAGGCCCCTCACCCAAGCTGGTGCTGCCGCTGTCCGTACCAGACGGGATGGCAGGGTGGTCACTAGCGGATGCACTCGAGAAGTCTGAAGGCCCACAAGGTAGCACACCCGACTTCATGCACGCCCGAAAACCAGCGAGTGTCTCCTCCAGACACAGTGCATTGAAACGCGCCACAGCCCCGCTTGCAGCCTGGTCTGTCTCCATCTGTCTTTCAAGAAGTTGCAGCAGCTGTGAGAAAAGGGAGCAGAGGGCCAAGCTCTCGGCTGCTCGGCCACCCACCCATTCCCGCAGAACCTTCGATGTGGAAAGCGGACCCTCGCATATCACGCGCAGTAATGCAGCGCACCGGCACTCATGCTGAGGTGTGTGTCGACGACCGCCTTCAAATGCGTCGCTCACAATGCACATGGCCGGGTCTGTGCGGTGGAGGAGAGAGGATATAATGCGGGACCAGACTGCCGTGGCGGTGGCTGCCAGGCTTGTGTGAGCCAATCCACTCAGTAGGCAGGCGATGAGATTACTTGTGGCTCGCTGTAGTGGTGCGGCCGCGGTTGCCGATGATAGCGAGGATGAGCCTCCGAGAGCGGCGTCAAAGAGGGTCTCCGCTATAGACTGCACCGCCGTTGTTGGATCCTTCCCTGTAGCGCTGAGGTAGAGAGGCAGACGGTCGCTGCAGTGCATCAGCTGACGAGCCACCGTAGTGGCAGAGAGCCGCACAGTGACGGAGACTGTCGCATCACAGACAATAGCGAGTGTGGACACTAGCGCGGACGGGTGGTGCGACAGGGCTTGGAGCTGTTCTAGGTTCAAGGCCTGCACCGCCGGGTCAGGGCTAGTGAAGGCTTCCAAGAAGCGATGGAGCTGCTCCTGCTTCACTTCTGTCCACTCCATACCTTGTCTGCAGAGGCGGCAGGCGATGAGAGAGGGGGTGGAAAGGGTGGGAGCGTTGCAACGGAAAGGAATCGAATACGAGAGAGGAGGAGGGAGACACAAAGTGCCACGGGAAAGGGCCGAAAAAGCGAAGGGAGGGGGGAGAGGGCCCAGACAGGAGTGGTCGCTGTCCTGTGCTCCAGTCAGACACACGGCGTCATGCCCTGATATGACCACTGCCAGCACAAAAGTGCGGAGATGCGCTCTTTGCGCCCTCCTTCCTTTCCCGCACAAGCCTCAGAACATATGCGATTCGGCTGCAGTCCAAACAGCGAGTGGTGGTATGTGTGTGTGTGTGTGTGTGTGTGCGGAGTAAAGGCGGTGAGTTTCATCCCCGGCCAACCATAAGGGCGCATGCTCAACCACACCATGTGTGACTCATTCCAGAGAGGGCACAGGACCACCCGCTTTGTTCTCATCGAAGACACGCACCTGCTTCGCCTCCATGGCACTTTGAAGAGCTTGCACCTCCGATTGTGGACGCCCCGCGGTGCGCATCATCTTCAAGAGTTTGTTCAGGAGAAGTCCGTTTCCCTTCACGCCGTAGTGCTGCATTTCGGAAATCACAAACGTTAGTTCAGTGTAGTCCTGCGTCTGTAGAATTACCTCTGCCATGATAGAGAAGGTGACAAGGGAGGGAGCCAAGCCAGTGGCAGATCGAGAAGTGGGGCTGACGCGCCAGAGACCCGGCGCTGGTGAGGTACTGCCGCTCTTTTCGGGGCTGCGGCTTTCACTGAGGCGTAGCGGGCTCGGCGGAGCAAAAAAGAGAGAGCGGTAAAAGCTAAAGACGCTTGCGGGGTCATGGGAGTGCCGTGCTGCCTGGAGGACAGCGTTCACGAGGTACGTAGTCATCGCAACGTTTTGCATTGTAGTCGCTACCGCCATTGCATCGGTGTAGTGGCTACAGCGCACAAGCCCTGTCAGGAGACGAGCATACATGCCAGGGGATGCTTGCCGCTCTTGCCTTGTCTGGTAATCCGTTACACGAGCCACGGCGAGATGCATCACGTCGCACGCCTCGCAGATGGCAATGTATGAGTTGACGGTGTACTCGGTCGGGGTCAGGTGAAAACGATCTGCGTCCATCATGAGAGAGTGAGCCTTGGCTTCGACGAGTAGAAGGCCAGAACTCCGCGCGCGATGACGTCCGTGCGTGATGGGGGTGCCACCAGAGTCCGCGGGGGTGTGCGACCGTGCCACCGCGAGGGAGACGGAGGCATGCTCCAGTAGGCCCATCACGTACTGGAGAATGCGTGGTGTCGGGTCAGTGCCGCTATCCACAAGATAGCGGTACATCTCCCAGACATTCTCCATGCCGCGGAGACTCAACACGATGCTGGAGGCTGCGGAAGGTGTGGCGAGCTCGGCAGGCAGTGTCCCGCCGCTCCCCATGAGTGAGATTTCTTGCCAGTTCCAGTACTCGCATCCAGCACCGCCGCTGACAAGCTGTGCGCTGGAGCTCAGTGACGCCTTGCCAGGCTGCCCAGCACCACCGCCTCGCTTCACACCGACACTGTAGAGCGTGTGGAAGATGTCCTCGTAGGTGTCGGCGCGCAGCCGCAGATGCTTTTCGATTACTTCGTTGTGAAGGCCGTAGAGAGTTTGACATTTCTCGATGGGGCTGCGATGGGACTGGAGGCAGGCAACAATCCGCTGGAGCAGGTTGTGGTACTGCGTCTGCCGCGCCTTCCAGATAAGCTCGCGTTGGACGTCATTTAGCCGCACCTGGCGGTGGCGAGAGTCGACGTGCACTACCAGTGCGGGGTCGTAGCCGTCGCTCTCAATGCTGCGTGTTTCTTCAGAGCGGAGGTCTGCTACTGCACGGCGCTGATCATCCGACTGATGCGCCGAGTTGAGATCTTGGATGGTACCGTGCGTGCCGGTGTGTCTCGGCACAACACGCTTGCAGAGTGTGGATACGTACGGCGAGTTACGCGCCTTCAAGGAGCGCAGTAGCGTCGCTGAAGACACAGCGGGGCCCTTCTCAGGTGATTGTCTTTGCATGTGCTGTATGCGTAGAGATGAAGAGGGAGACGCCACCTGCGAGCGTTCTGTGCTTGTCCTCGCACGATTAACGAGCTTTGAAGCGCATTTATGCACGTCATTGTGATAGGGGGTCACACGTGACAAGGGAGTCTGCTGGGCTAGTCGCTGTTCTCTGTCACGTGTATCTACAGAGACCTTCTTAGGACTCCTGGACAGCTTCGACTGGCGCTGGGGTTGCGGTTCATCGCCTGCCCTGCGAGGGCTACGGTGCTGTCTGGGGATGAAATGGGACCTGAGAAGGTTAGAGGATCGAATGCAGACAGGCCGGCTTCCCAGCAAGAGGGCGTAGAGGGAAGAACTGCACAGCTGCGCCAGTTCACTGCATCGCCAGACGCGGAAGCGGCTCTGGTGCATTACCGGTGGTTTGTGCTGGGAGTAAGAGCGAGTCACCAGTCTATGCACAGAGTGTTTGTCGGCTTCTTCAGTGAAAGGGGTGGTGCGAAGGTAAAGAAGAGAGACAGTAGAAGTGATACGGATGGGAAGAAGAGGAGGAGAGATGGGGGTAAGCAGAGGTGCACTACGGAGATATAGGAGGGGTAGGGAAGGCAGACGAGTGAAAGAAATCGACGCACATCGGCCTCGGATGATGTGTAGGGGTCTTCGGCAGAAGGATAGCAGCGCGCGGTGTCATCACGAACACAAACGTGTGTGCTCGTCCAACTAGTCAAGGCGAAGAGGGATGAGAGGATGAGGGGGAGGGAGAGGGGGCCGCACAGGCCGAAAAATGGGAAGTTAAGGACAGAGGAGTATGGAAAGCGCACTTTGCAGCATCGACGTGTGATAAAACAGTCAGATGGTTTTGTTGCTGGGAAAAAAGGATGGGACAGGCACCTGCTCCTTCACACAGCACACACAGGTCAGGTTCGAGGGCAGAGGCTAAACGGTCAACCCCCACGAAGCCTAAGAGAGAGAGAGAGAGAGCGACGACATAGCGCATCGACCGGGGGGTTTCACAATTTGGTGCAGTATGACCAACAACCCAGGAGAGGGAAGAGAATAAGTAGACACTACAAAAAAGAGTCCTCCCTCGTTCCTCGGTAGAGGTGTGGTTGCGCAGGCAGCGAGTGCAGCGGTGAGGTGGGGGGGGGGGCGAGAGGACTGGGGAAGTGTGAAGGCACGACAATACCAACGTAATAAATGGAGGAATGTAGGTGAGCGTAGGCTCTACGACATCGCCCTATGAGGTGCTCCGAATGCCACGCTCACAGGCTAACGTACACGCTCTAGCGTGTAGGTGAGGGTATTCTTCTCCACTGGTGGCCCTCAGACAAACGCTCCTCTTGGCTTCCCCATAAGAGAGAAATATACTCAGAACAAGCCGCACCGCGTGGACACAAGGATGTGCGATGCACAGTTACACCTGAGGGCGCTACGGTGACGTGCCTTTGCTTGTCGCGCGTGCTGCCTCGTAGGCAGAGCTGCTCACCAAGCGAAGCCACAGCACCGAGTTTGGCGGTGGCCCGGTTGACGAGAAGCACATCTGCCACCCATAAATCCACCCGAACACCAAGCCCAGTCGAAGGTAGTTCTCAACACTGCTGGCGATGTAGAAGAGCTCCCCGGAAGGCGACTTGGCGGAGGTCGTTGTCGTTGTCTTTTTTTTGGTGCCGCCGCCGCCTTGTTGTGCCGCCGCCGCCGCCGCCGGGGAGGAGACCAGAGAAGGGGTACGGCTATCGACGTCCTCCCTCTTTACATAGCCCCACACCGATGCGATGGCTTCCACGGTCTCTGCACCGTCTTCGGTGCCCATTCCTGTTGCTGCGACAAGGTAGACGTCACACGCGCAGGATTCGCCGAGAGAAGCCACTTGGCTGCAGGAGATAGACGAACGTCGTCGCCCTGGCAGGAGAGACCTCTGTTGTATGGTGAAGAAGGTCAGCGGAGGCAGCGAGGATGACATCTCTATTGCCGCTGCCTGCACTTCACTTGCTTCAACACCGCTTTGCAGCTGCGCCGAAGGCGCGCAGCTATAATCCTGTGAGAATGCCTCCGATAGTGGAAAGGGGTGCATCACGCTCTCGCGCAGAATCCTATCACGGCGGAGCGGCGCCAGACACTTCCAGCGACACAATGCCGGGAACACGTGGAAGCTGAGCGGTATGCGGTCGAAGCGCGATGCTGCTCTAGAGAGCGTCGTCGGTAGGCACGGAGATGTTGTGCATGGTGACATTGGAGAGCTGGCCGCCACTGACGTGACCACTGGGAGTCCTGCAGTGACAAAGAGCGATGTCCAGCAGTCTGCTAAGCCGAGGTAGGCCAGGTAGCGCTGCGTTTCTAGTGACAGACAGGAGGTAAGAAGTTTATCTCTGGCGGATTCAATACCGCGCTTGCGCAGCCACCGCTGCAGGGACGCTAGACGGTACTCGAAGGGGCTCCGGTTTAGCTTCGAGTGGTGTAGCTGCGATGCAGCAGAAAGAGCTGCAGCGGACAGATCATGGCAGATGTAGCAGTCGAGGTGGTTGGTGATGACGCCAAACCTCGACTCCTGCACCGAGAAGGGAAGCTCTCGACCATTGGCGTCGAGGCGAGGGTGGTACTGAGGGGTGTTGGGGTCGCTGTAGCATGCGGTCACGGCAGAAGAGGTGCTGTTATTCAGTACATCTCCTGATGTAAAGCTCCTCTGCCGGTCCGCTTTGTGGCTTACATGAGGAGTCACAACCGTTGATCCTGGATTTCCACCGTCCCTCACTGCTTCATTTGTCTTTCTCTCCGCTGCGGCTGTGGTTGCCTTGACTTTCTCTCTGAAAGAGGGGTCCTTGGTCTCCTGTCCAAGTTCCACCTGTTTGATCTCCGTCTCCGTGTCCAGGTACCAGTAGAGGGACCACCCGAGGTCCTCGACAAGGCGGTGTTGGAGCGCGTGATGCAAGTCGTAGAGGGCGCACGGCACAGATACGGCAACAGAGCTTGGAAGTGGCGGTGAGGTGCCGTTGTGTTGAGGGCGGCTGCCTCTTTCAGCGGCATCTGGCGAAGGTAGCATGCACGGTGAGCGATAAGTGCCACGAGGCATGATGGGGTTGGAGGTCACTGGGATACGACGCACAGTCGACGCCCCAACGTGGGCTACTGTACGGGATGCAGCCTTGTAGGTAGGCGCCGCTGCTTTGTTCTTGAGAGGCGACTGCGTCCCTGGGGAGAATTCTTTGCTGGTACCACGCTGCGGCGCAGAAGTGTTCAGGTGCTTGACTACGAGTGCTGGGACGTGCGAGGCCACCATGGCGCGAGACGGTGTGCCAAGAGAAGACGGCGCAACACACTCCCCGTTAGCGTAAGCAGAGCGTGGCTTGCTGGTCGACATGGCACTCGCCGTTTCCACACGGCTGGTGACCGCCTCTGCCACTATGGATGATCTTCGCAGGGCTTCCGGAGAAAGATCTATGATCGACATCGTGCTGTCAGCCAACTGGTTTGACGGTGGCACCGGTGTGGACGCAACGAGTCGGCGGTGGGGTTTCTCTGAGGTAGACGCCGGGGTCATCGAGGAAGACTCGGTTTGCATGACTGCCGCGGGCCTCCTAATGGTAGCAGAATGCCCAGAGAAAGCCCTAAGAGAGAGGCAGAGAGATACAAACAAGTTAGATTAGGATCGTACACGTGTGGGGGCGTTTTACAAAGCTGTGAGCGGAGAAGAAAAGAGTCGCTGTGGAGTGGAGCAGCAGCAGAGGGCCTATGACAATACTGTAGTGCTGCAGCGGGATGCGCACACGAGCAAACGTTTTGGTTAGTGAAAAGAGGGAGCAGTGGAAATGTCACGGCGAGGCGGAGGACGAGTTGCGCATGTTAGGGACAGCGCATTGTGCTCAAGGCACACTCAGACGTACTGCAGGCTCCCGTCCACAGCATAAAAGAGGCACTCTAGGAAAACGATCGACAGCTGTATGGAGGAAGGGTCCCTTGCTTGTCTTCCCAAGGGAGACCAACGGCCGGAAGTGCGCTTCTATAGCTGCCCTAAGGCACAAACTGACACTCGCGCGGACGACGCCTAACTCACAATGCGGCACCTTGTTTCACCATTGTGTAGGGAGAAGATGGGAAATGCCAGAAAAGAAAGAGCGGACACAAAGTACGTGCAGAGAAATCCCCTTCCCCCCCTCCCCCCCCCAAACATTGATGTATGACCGAGTCTAAAGCAACAGCCACAGGAAGACTCACTGCTTTGTGGAAGGGCAATCGCCAGGAGATGCGGAGCGAGCGAGCGGTACATCAACGAAAAAGGGACGCAGCATTAAGACACAGGCACAGGCACACACACACACCATGAGGAATAAATAGGAGGGGGGAGAAGAGGAGGAGGAGTCCTGTAGGTGGACTACTGTAGGCCAATGGCCTCATAGAATACACAACACGCATGCCCATGCATGTGTGACAGCGCGGGAGAGAAAAGACACGACACGGACAGGCAGAGACACGCATACAGGAAAAAGTGAACAGCAGAAAACGAAGCGGCACACCAAGTGAGCTACAGGGCACACACACATATATAGATAGATGGATAGATAAGGTGAAAGAAAAGGTGAAGTACACTCTGGGCCCCCGCGCACGGCTCACTCACGGCATGTGTGTGTGTGTGTGTCTTTGTCCAAATGAAAAGATAGATACAGCATGAGGAGGCGTGCACATGGGGAGGAGAGTGCGGGGCCGAACACGCACGGCCTCTCAGTCAAGCAAAAAACGAAGTACGCTGTATGTATGCCTCACGATTGCCCTATGCTCGAAACACATACTCATTCGAGTTTGTGCCTGAGCGTGCCATGAAGTCCTGGCCGATTAGCCCTTCGATCTCTTGCTTGAAGTTACGCACCGTAACATCGAACACCTTTGAATTCTTCTCGCGTACCGTATTGTACAGTTCATCGTGCTTAATGCGCTGCCCGTGCTTCATCACCTGCATGATGGAGGTCTTGATCATGTTACGCCGCTTCGTGATGGTAGCGTCCTGATCCATAGTGCCAGGAACCACGCGGCGCCGCTCGGCGTTGGGCCAGTATGTGAACTCACCACGCAGGCGGCTAGGCGGGCGAGTGTAGTCGTAGTTGAGGGCAATGCACACTTTACCGGACGCAGCCTCCGCGCCCACGCCATCGCAGCTGTTGCTGATACGAACCAATAGCTTGTCGCGGTCGAGACACAGCCTCAGAATAGCAGCAATGCGCCGCTCATCCATGCCTGCTCGCTTTGCTAGCGTCGCCAACTCCACTCCGGTTCGGCCATACGCGGCAATTGCGAGGAAGAGTCGCTGCAGCAAGAGTGTGCTGTGAATGGTTGTCACGCGCCCGCCCTCCTTGGGGTAGGACAGGGTGAAGGTCGTGTACGCGTGGTCGTTCCAGTCCCACCGCAGCATACGGTTCGAGTGTTTCTCATTGTACGCGAGCTCCACCTTTTCCAGCTGCACCAGAACATCATTCGGAAAGGGTAACGCTGCTGTTGCTGACGTGGCCATGGAGAGTGCCTGCCCGGCACGGGCGACCAGCTCCACCGCAGACATTGGAAAAGGAGAAGGTGCCGCACCGCTTTCACCCGCTTGACCGGGGACTGTTGCCGGTGCCGCCTCTTTGTCTCCCCATAGACGCCAGTCGAGAATGGTGGTGGTGAGCCTAATGCCTTTGGTCGGCACCTCGGTTGCCTCTACAGGACCCTTGGAGGCGGACTTGAAAAGCTCGCTCTGCGCGGAGTAGCTCATATGGAGCTCGCGGACAGGCTTGAGAAGGGATGCATCGCCGAGCCAGGTGGCGAGAAACTGCATTGCCTCTTGCTCGTGGCGCTTCTTGTTGCTCTGGAGTTCGGCATCGGAAATGACGTCGGGGGCCGGTCGAGTCAGAAGACGCTCTCGAACCGTGACGGTGTAGCGGCTGACGAAGAGGTCGCGGTTCTTGATGCACCGCACCATGCGGAGAGCGCTGTGTAGCTCTTCCTTGGACGTGAGAACCACGGCACTCTGCTCTGCCGCGCCGGGGGGCGAGCCACGGGCGGGTGCAGCTGCAGCGCCTGGGCTGACTGGATGAGACGCAGGTTCCTTTGACGCCTGCTCCGGCAGTGGCTTTGGCCGCTTCGCCCCAATTGGTCGTCCCTGTGCCACGCTGGGGGAAACAGGTCGGAGTCCCCCGCTGCGCTGGCTTGTGCTCTCGGCTCGGAGCAAGTACACATGCACGCTGTGGAGCAGAGGATCGGTGAGAAGATCCGCGTACCTATTGGGCCACATCGTCTTCATCACGTTTTGCACAGTGTCATAGAAGAGATACTTGCAGTCCCCGAATAAGCCAGTATTGTAGCTGGCGCGCACGGCAGTGGCGTTGGCGTCCGCAGTGGTGTGAAAGGCTGACGCGGTAGAGATAGAAGACGGTATCTGAGCACCGAGCGCCAAAATATCGCTAAAGGCAGACGGGCACAGCTCAAGGGAGTGCTCCGTTACAGCGTTCCAGACGCACTCGACACGGCGCAGGTACTGTAGCACTGCGGTGCTCAGTTGGGACGCGGTGTCGTCCGTCTCCGGAGCGGCTGCTGCTCCAGTAGCGCTGCGGTGACTGCAGTTGTTCTCCACCTGACCCAGAGCTTCGGCGATAACGTCATGTAGTACCTCTCCCAGCGCGCTCTTAAAGCAGCCCTCACCGAGGTTAAACTCTCGCATGAATTGGTCGCCCACATCCAGAGACGCCCATTTCGGCATCCGGGGCCCCGCCGGAAAAGAGAGGCTTTGGAGCCACGCTGCCAGCGTGAGAAGTGTAGCACACACCTTCTGTGCGAAGGGGGAAAGCACGAGCAGAGCGTCGCAACCACCTGCGGTGGACGGGTGGCTCGGGTTTACCACGGCGCGCTGATCGGAAGCCCTCGTGTCGATCTCGGTTCCAGTCGCGCCACCACTGGCGCCATCGTCTTTAGCGCCCGATGGAATTCCTGAGAGCAGCACAGAGAGCAGTGGACGCAGCACTTCACGCACCATGGCGCTTAGCACCGTTGACCCATGTGGAAACGGGCCAGTCATCTTTGGAACATGGTAGAGCACCGGTTGCTTAGCTTGTGTTGCCAAGTCTGGCGGCGTCTTCACGTCCCAGCAGAAGAGCTGCACCAGCATGAGTGAGGTACCCCAGTCACTCATCTCGTTGCGCTCCACAAACTTCGCTGTAGACTCCATGAACGTGGGGTAGTCAATCAGAAGCTGCTTTAACACTGGGCCGCAGCGTGCGAAGAGGTTGTTGGCGACGTCAGGGGCTTCCACATCCGCCAGCACACCTTGCTCGTGCTCGAGGAGTTTCAGCATCTTGCTTGGGGGGAAGCGTGATAGGCAGGCGTTCTTGACATGTCCGAGAACGAGTGCGTCCAGGATGGTGCGCACCTCCAAGTTTGCTGTGGTGCTTCCGTCTCTCTTCGATTCGACCTCCGCCACGAGGGAGGCAATGCAGTGAATTGAGTGGTCGAGGTGCTGCTCGCTGATGGCGATCTCGCGCTGCGGGGACTGCTGAAGCTCCAGCGCGCCAAGAAAGAGAAGGACAGATCGGAAGAGCCACAGTGGCGTCCGAAGCGACTCGAGGAAGTCTTCTCCGAGCGTCAAGATCGAAAGGACGTTGCGTCGTCCATTCGGGGTGATCGCCACGGTTGTGGGTGGCATGAGGCGTGTGTGTGATGAAATGTGGGAAAGAAGCCCCTGCACTACCTTAAGCGCGAGCACCATCTCACGGCAGCATCGAACAATGCTGATGAAGTATGGACTCATGGTCAACATAGGTGTAATGACGGTGCGGGCCGCCTCTACACATCGCGATACAAGGTCGGCTCCATCCATCTCAGGAAGCTTAAGTTCTCGTACAAACGCCTCCTCCTGTGCGGTGATGTTGAGCTCGGCAAACGACTTGTCCATGCGCTCCTGAAAGTAAACGACAATGCCACGAACCCACTCTCGCGCCAAGGCACGCCCGCCATCGTGGCCTAGGCTCACCGCTGCTGCTGCGCGATCTGCTTGTTGGAATGTAATTGACCAGGAGAGGATACGGTTGGTGACCGCGCGTGTGTTGCGGATGTTCTGGCCGTTGCGCACCACCATCTCACCGTTCATCTCGCGCAGCATCATCTGCCACTTGGCCGCGATCCCTGGTGGACTTGATCCAATCCGTGCTACTGATGGCGTGCCAGCGGAGGAAACAAAGAAGTCTCGAAGCGGGATTCGGCCGTAGTCACCTGGCCCGTTGGTGCTAGAGGTGCTCGCGTCTTTACACTCGGAGCTGCGCTTGGGGAGTAGCTTGTCGTAGATGATATCTAGCTTCTTGAGCTCTGCCAGCTCCTCCTCGGTGAAATCGGTACCGAAGCGCATGGCTGTAGCTGTTGCCAGTGTATGTGTGTGTGTGTGTTAAGGGGTGAGGGACGGAAGGGGCACGATCACTACCTGATACAGAGGATCAAAGGAGCCGTGGTTTCTCGCTGGGACCACTGACCTGTAGTGGGTCATTCACCAAGGAGACTGTAGAGAGAAGGGCGTGTGTCCTTGTATGTGTGCGTAACTGTGTGTGAAGCGATAGAAAAGAGTGAGGCACAGGACGCCAAGAGCGAACGTCCAACAGGAAGGAAAGAAGAGGGGGGGGGGAGGGCAAAAATGACTACCAGAAGACAGCAAACAAAGAGTAGTTTATGGCGCGGGTATGACGTATGAACGGCGCTTCAAGCTGACAAGCAGCGCGTGCCAACCTCGGCTCCCCACACGAGAGGACCGAAGAAGACTGGCGTACAAGGATAGGTGACGCGACAGCGGCGTGGGCAAGAGGGAGCCAGAGGAAGAGAGAGTGGGGTAAGGAACTGAGTGACCGGCGATGCTCCGGAGGCAAGACATGGTTCATAGCGCAGCCCAACGCGATGATGAAGGAAGGGGGGAAAGGAGTGCACTGATACTGTCGAGAGCATTCTGTATTGTTGCCTGTCACAGTCGATGCGAGCCTGCTATTCAGATGTTTATGCGTCTCTCTTTGTGTGTGTGCGTGTGCGTTCTATCAGGGGTGACGAGAGAGGAGAGGCAGGGGTCACATGTACATGTGATGTGAGTGTGAAACGGTGGTGTGCTGTAGAGAATACCAGAAAAGCGGCAAGGCTTCTCTAGCACCCAGCTGCCTCTCCTACTCGCTCCATTCGTCTTCGCACCCCCCACGTGCAGAACAGCAGACGTCACTGGACCACACTGCCCCCCCTCCCTGAGCCTTCGTTCCATGTGGTTCTGGTCGAGGCCTACGGATAGAAGTCATACCTACCCAGAGAGTGGGGGATGGACTTGATGGGAGACACACAGCTTGGGTGAGTATGCAGCTCGGCATGTCCACCAGGGCGCGGCAGAAAATGCGTTTGACTTCTTCCCCCCTTTCTTTTTGCTGCCTTTTAGTCTGCACGGATACGCGTGGGCGTACGTGCTCGCATGCGTTGAGTTCGAACTCTCTCAAGTGGGCGCTCCCGCCTTGAAAGGTCCCTTCTGTGGTCTTTTCAGCTTCACCACACGGAGTACAGAGCGATAAAGGACCGAAAAGGGAAAGACAACCTCCCTCTGCACCCCTCCACACACACACGCACACGCACACGCAGTGGGAGAGAGGCAAAGGGACTGTAGAGGAAAATATTCAGAGAAGGCCACAGGGCACCACTACACACCATAAAAAACACACGGATGCACACAGACTCCCAGAAAAGATACGAGCAAATAAAGCGAAAACAAAAAATGAAAGAACATCCGAGTTCGATTATGCTCCAACAGTGAGCAGGAGGAGGGGGGAGGAGTCTGAAGCGTAGGCTATCATCATGCGAGAAAGGCCAGGGTGTCAGCGGTAGAGGAGGTTAAGACGATCGCCTGAATGGGGCTAAGGGGGTTATAGGTGTAATATGTACTAGCGAGGCAAGTGGCCGCTCAGAGAGAGAGAGAGGGAGAAAGGAGAGGAAGAGAAAAGCAGAAACACACACACACACGAACGCACACGGGCATGTAAGGCACATAAACCGCAGATTTACGCATAAGTTATCTCTGCCGTATCCAAACACCACACCCGAATGCACACAAGCTCGTGCAGCGTCGTGCAGAAGCCAAATCGACGCTAGCAGAAGAGAGGTGGACCTACAGCCCCCCAGGCAGAGAGGGGAAGCAGCAGCCTGTCGGTCAAAATGCAGCAACGAAGCTAATGTTGGTGATTATGTGTGCGTGCGAGACGTGGTGGTGGTGGTGGTGTGTGTGTGTGTGGAGAAAAAAGAAAAGGGGTAAGGGATGGGGGTGACCCAAAGGCACGTACCTCGGCAGCACATCTCTGTACACTTCCGCATTGCAGTGTCCCCCCTTCTACACTCACCTCTTCATGAGCGATTAAAGTGTGCGTCTTGTGCATTGGGAAGGAGAACGAGGCTCAACAAAAATTCGCATAAGAGAACGAAGCAATATGGCACCTACCCTATCGATGAAACCTCTCCGCGCAAGGCAAAAAACGAAAGAGGGAGAGGGTCACACACGCGCACGCACATACATGAAAGGCGTTTGACCGCGATGCCGAATGAAAAAAAGTGTGACTCGATGCGAATTTGCATGGGACTGCATGTGGGATACCCTTCAGGGGCGTCAGACAGAGGAGGCAGTACGCCTGACCATCCTTGACAAGCCACATACATTCAAAGGGGTCTAAGAAGAGTGCTGCTGTGATCAAGTACAGATGAGTTTTGGCTCCGCCTGATCGTGCTCACGGAGATGTGACTGTACGCACTTACATTACCGCATTTCTTGGAGGGACCGAGGGCTGCACTACTGACCACTTACAAATTTCAAGAACACCCAAAAGCGAGAGAAACGAAGCAAGATACCATGTGACACATGGCTACACCAACGTTGGCGTTGGGACGGACATGGGAGGGCGCGCTTCTGGGTGGTGGGAAGGGGATGAAGGAGATGGCACTACAGGGAAAACAACGAAGTGAAACAAAGAAAAGCAATGCGAAGCGCTGAACGAGCCAGCAGCCGAGCGAGGGAGTAGTGCCACGAGAGAGGTCAAAGAAGATCTGTTGATGGGCTCTCGCGATGAAAAGCGCCAAAAAGGGGGAAGTCGTTTTGGGTTTATAAGGTCGCTGGCTATATCCCTATTTGCGGAAGATGGGCTTGTTTTTGTCGAGATCGGTGCTCTCGCTGATCGTCGCCTGCCTCGGCATCTCAGTCGGGGATGCATCACTGTACTCGCGTGTGAGCGAGGCTGCCTGGCACAGCGGCATTTGCACGATTGTGACCTGAGCTGCAATGGCCACAGGGCTCCCGCTGAGCATACAGTTTGCAGAGAAGTAGCGTTGCGGTGGAGGCGGCGCATGCTCGTGATATAAGGACGCTGATGACTATTCCCACTTGTGAAGGATTACTGCAGGCGAGGGGGGATCACTGGCGGGACAGTTGCCGCTGCTGCGGTCCTAAATGGGTGAGAGACGGCGAGCGGCGACAGCGTGAGGGTATGCCACCTGCGTGATGTGAAAGAAGTCCGGATACGGACCGCTTTGGTGGCTGACACTCCACAGCCGCTGCAGGTCTGTAGTGAGGCCCCCCCAAAATAGTGTTGGCGATGTGCACTGTTTGCAGACGCGCTTCTGCTTCTTGTCTACATGAGGGCTCAAGGTGGACATGGTGGGGGGAGCCTCCACTGGCGAAGCCTGACTCTTGCGCCACCTGGATGGCTCTTCAGAAGTGCGGCTCCCTGAAGCTGTAGTTTTTCGCCTTTTGCGATGAGAAAGATTTTGCCATGGCCGTGTCTTCTCTCTGTTGAATGTACGACTCCTGCGGAGAGAGACCGTCGAAGGCAGACTTCCGCCCGGTACGAGATAGGCTTCCGCGAAACGACTTGAGTGGGGAGAGGAAACGCATCAGCGGAGTGTGAAAGCTGAAATTCTCCGACGCATCGATACGCAGAAAGCGTTTGTTTGCGGGATTGACTTCGTAATCAGCGCCTTCGCCGTACACATCTTCCGCCGGCTTTCGATGCTTGCGTCGCCTCTCACGGCCGAGTTCAATCAGAAGAGCCTTCTCGCGGTTCTCGCGGAGCCGCTGTTCTTCCAGAAGCATGGCCGCAGTACGCGCATCTATATCGGCGTCTGTCCCCACAGCATTGCTGGTGGTAGCGCCATCGCCCTGCTGCTGTTGCTGTTGCGCTGGATCGAGGTTTGGCGACGGCGTTGGTGAGGCTCTCCCGCTGTCGCTAGGTCTGCCACCACCTCTGCCCAATAGCGCCTCGTCGTTCACCTGCTGGCTCAGGAACGGGGTCGTACTCGTTATCCTCATCTCGTCTTCGTCGGGGTAGAAATCGCTGTCGTCTTCACTGCTCGTGTGTTGCTGAATTTCTTGCCCATCAAGCAGCATCTGCATCACATCCGGGCCTGGGTCGGCATCCGCTGGCCGTCCGTTCGCAAGAAGCTCTTCTAGGGGTCTATGGGCAATCATTAGTGCCTCTGGATCAAGACGACTGTTCTCTTGTTCGTTTGCAAGTTCGATCGCGAGATTCTGTCTCAGTGAGCTAGGGCCACGGCGGTTGCGAAGTGCTCTCCTGGCGCTGACCTCTGGCCGATTTGGGAGCTGAAACGCGAGCGACACCCCCTCTTGAGCCTCACCACGCTCAATTAGCAACAGAACGACATCGCGAAGACGCCGTTCACGCCACTGTTCCTGCTCCAGCTGGTGCCTCTGTCGCGCCTGCGCCACGCGCGCCTCCCTATCGGGGCTGAAGTTGCTTGCACTACCATCGTTAGTGCAGATTCCGAAAATGATGAGTAAGATGGCAAATAACACGAATAACGCAAGGGTGATACCTACACCGATGGCAACAGAGGATTCAGATGCCATATGAGCTGCTGAACCGGCGGCTGAGAACCCACTGCTTCGTGTGCCACTAGTGCCTCAAACGTGTCTGCACAGGTCTCCCCCCTTTCGTTGCGCTGGTAGCACGCGTTGCTTTTAATGTCCCTGTTCGATTGGAAAGTGCCGCAACAGCACTGCAGCAGGCAAAAGACCGCGCTAGAATCAGCCAAACGATTTTGCACCCCCACACCCCCGACACACGCACACACAGAGGGGGGAGGGATGGAGGGAGAGAAGGAGAGAGAAGAGGAGGGGGGGTTCAAACAAGGGGTCAGCAGCAAATAGTAATATTAAACAGAGACGAAAGAGGCGGCAAACCACGCGCTGCGCTCAGCCCAAATCCAGGGGAGAAGTCCGTATACCTTCGTTTGTGTCCCCGCGCAATCACGATTACCCAACCCACGTATAGGGAGGCCAATCCCCCCCAATTGAGCACGTAGAGAGACGCACGGATGCACAGCGGCAACAACGACGGCGAAAATGAAAAGGGCACGAGACGCGGAAACAAACAAAGTACGACTGAGAAGAGACGCGCACCGAAGACGAACATAAAAAGACGTCCGGGTAGATGCAGAAGGGGGAGCGGACGAGAAAAGCGCAAGAAGCGAGAGGAGGCGACAGGCCCAGCTAGCACTTCGGACTCCTACCAAGACAGTGGCCAGAGGCACAGACTACAGACACCCAAGCAAGTAGATGAACGGACCCACGCCAGCACACACACACACACACACACGCGCGCAACAAAGCAATAGGGTGGGCCAATATACCGCGGGATTGAGCTACAAACCGGATATCTCCTTTCCTGCTAACCAACAACAAACCTTCGCTTCCCCCCCGTGAATGGGACTTTGCAACGCGATCCGTAGGGGCAGGGAGTGATTGGAGGAAAACGAAAGAGAAAGAAGAAAATATCGAAGAGGGAAAGGCAGAGGGGTGAAGTAGGCCCGTGGGAGGAGGCGCGAGGTCTCTCAGGAAGACGGAGAGCAGAAATGCGCAATCGGAGGCGAGGTTACCCCGATACACGCGCAGGCAGAGAGAGAGAGAGAGAGAGAGAAAGAAAGCAGGGAAGATGGCTGGATCGGGGCGGCAGAGCTACTTCACTGAGTGTTGGGGGTAGCAGGGAGAAGAGTGAGCGAGCAACGCGACAAAGGGAGGATGCAGATGCGTATTGATGTTAGCAAAAGAGAAATAAACAAACAAAACACACAAGAACAACAACAGCAGCCTACGCGAAGGTGGTGCGGAGGGGAATCGCTTGCTACACGAGCTCGAAGACACCTGCACAGGTATCTTACACAAACACTCACGTGAAGCAGGAACCAGTACTATTGTTTCCTCGCAGTACGGAAGAGAGAGAGGCAGAGGAGCTGAAAAAAAAAGAGAGAAAAACTGTGATCGACACGAAGAAGCCGATGTGGTCGTACGCTGCTCTGCTGGGCACGTGCCCGTATACATACGCGGGTATGCGGGCGTGTATCAGTGTTGGCAGGGGAGGGAGGCGCCGAGAGTCGAATGCAGATGCTGTGTGAAGTACCGTGCAGATGTACGCGTCTCTGTGTGAGCGTAGGCACAGCGAGAGGGAGGAGGTTAGCCTGCCTCGTACGTGTGTGTGTGTGTGTGGCCTTGTTGGATCTCTTACGCGACTGCGCGCGTGCAGGGGGAGTGGAAAGACATGGGTGAGTGGGGCGGTGACAGATCAAGGAAAAGGAGGTGCCGTGAGGACGAGGTAGCGAGCCGGGAGAGAAAATCTTTCTATATGTCTATCCAGACATAAGAGGCAGATGCTGGACTATTTCTGTTAATAGTTCAGTTATTGCTAGTGCCGAGGAGAGAGGGAGAGAGACAGAGAGCGCCTCCAGCGCAAGGGGCAATATAAAAGTCCTCTGCCAAGACGGTGGCGGCCAGTCGTGCGGTTTGTTGGGGGATTTTCTGTGGAGTAGGCGTAGTCGTGCTGCGTGCTGTTGAGCCGCAAGTAGGGAGGAGTAGTGAACCACCTCAAGTCCCTTCACACCAACGAAGGATAACGGGGGCCATCAAAGGTTGAAGTTCGCCTTTAACGCTGATGATATTTTTGTGCGTGATCACGCCTCTCTTCCTTCTACAATATAGACAAGAGCGCTACTCTGTATGCACCGGAGCGGTTCGCGGAGCATCTCGCCACCTCCTTCCTCGAACAGCGCCAGTGCTCATCCGAGCTCCATTAGCGCCTTGTTCAGCGCTCTTCATCGACTCTCGTAACAGAGCCCGCTCGCTGCGTAGGTAGTCTAGCCGATGTACGCGCCGAGACACCACTGCGTACTTGAGAGGTGAGGCGAAGGGCGCTGATGATAAGCCGGCGGCACTTTTCAGTCCTGCCGCAGCCTCAGCGCCGGCCTGACTTCCGCCTTCATCTACCACCGCTTCCAGAGCATCCAGCACAGCGTTGGAGAGTATATGGTACTCGTGCAGCTCCATCCAGGCCAAGAAGCTCCACACGTCGTGGAAGGATGCCACAGGCTGCGTAGTGGTATTCGGGTCTGAAAGGGGAGATGTCGCACTCGCACCTCTCTGAGCTGCTTGAAGGAGAAGAACAAGTAAGTGGTGAGCAGCCGCTGCTGACGGTGCGAAGGCTTTAGAGGGTCTACTGGCCTCTTCGGCTGATGACAGCGGTGCTTTAGAGACACCAACGAAGAGCCCCTCAGCAGATGGCGCTGCGTGCACGCCACCTTCTTCGGCGCAGAAGATCAAAATGTCTCTGGCGCGCTGCAGACGTGTAGACGGTGTCGAGGACGCAGGGGCAGTCTTGGAGGCATCGACGATGGAGTGTCGAAGTGCGAATGAGCACGAAAAAGGCAAGGAGGCGGCGCAGCTGACTGCACACTCAGCGGGCTCGTTGTACTTGTTCAGCTGCACCCCATGCAGAACGGCATTGAGGTGGTGAGGCTTCCAGGTACCGGCGCGGAAGGCGGCCGCCAGCATATCCTTCCAGTCCTGATCACGAGGGAGGGTGAGCAGAAGGCACACAAATAGATCTGTTTTCGCCTTCCGCTCTGCATCCTCAGGGGTCAGCTGAGGACGGTAGGTCTCCACCTTCAAGTCTTCATCGTCCTCTTCGCCTGTTGGGCTGCCGTCCGCGGCTGCGACCGCAGGGGTACCAGGAGGGAGGTGGTCGCCATTGTCTCTGCTAAGGTGACGGTGCAGTAAGAGAAGCGACACGCATGCGCGTTGCGTAATTGTGGAAGCGTGGGCAGTTCGCACAGCCGGACATACTGCTGAAGGGCGATGAAGGAAGAGGCTCAAGGCCGGTAGGAAGAACCGGGGGTTTGATTGTGGATTCAATGTGCCCTTTGAAAGGCGAGGGGTCGTCCTCATGGCGTCTCGCCTATGTGTATGCGGTTGCGAGTGCGGCAAGCGGCAGGACGCACCCCGGCTGCCAGCGTAAGACGGACCTGCGAAAGTGTTGTAAGGGGAGGGGTGCACGTGCCAATGACTGAAAAAGAAGGGAAAGAGGGGAGGGGAGTAGAAGGAGGGAGAGAGTCGCCACTGAGGTGAGGGTATTTGTGGTGGGGCTCACCTGAAGTGATTCCCGAGAAGCACTCACATACACTGCGTACGGTACAGGTCTTGGAGCTACCAACCGACCACGTCTCATACTAGCGATCGCGTTCACGCTTTCAATCAAAGAATCAAACGAGGAAGCTCCAGCTGACGAGGCGCAGATTCCACAGCTCTTCTGCAGACCCGTCCTGGGGGGACGAGGTGTTTTCGGTAGTCTCGCGGACTCAGTGAATCAGCGCTACGAGTAACGGGGGTGAAAGTGAGTGTAGGTGAGATGTGAACGTAACATCAAAACATGATTCAGCACGCGTCCAGATGAAGGCGCAGTAGTGGGGCTGTACGAATGAGGAGACACATGGAATCGGTCGTGTCTGACCACCCTGCTCGCATTTTTTCGAGAGCTCGCACGACGGTGTTTCAATGGGCATCATCCTTTCCGCTGACAGAGAAGTCACAGGTTACCTACACATCCTCGCAAAAAGCATTTTAGCACGCCTACAGGAGGAGAGCGCGGAGGAGGAGGAGGAGGAGGGGAAGTGAAAGCCAAACACTCATGCTGAGAGCAGCGAGGGACACCAAATCACAGTCGTGGACATCCCGCCAATACATAAATGAATAGCAGGCAAAGGGAGAAGAAGATAAGCACCTCAAATGATGGTGATGGGGCACAGGCGCACCAGCCGACACTCCATGCGCAAACCCTCAAAGCGGTGCTCTCGTGAATGCAGGCGTGGGCACAAAATGAGGACCGCCAGCCACATGGGCTGCACCAGCAGGTGCGGTGGGGCGCACGTATGCAAAACAGACCCGCAGAGGCACTTCGAGAGATGACAGAGGAAAAGGCGGAGCGAAAAACAAAAAATGGAAAAGACGCGAGGCAGCGAGGTGAGGAGAGTAGCGAAAAGGCGCGAGAGACAGCGAGTCCGCTCACAACGAAAGACGCCGAAAAATCAGGCGAGAACAACAACAACAGTAAAGCGCGCCAAGAAGACCCCCTCCTTCCAAAGGCCCGGCGTCATAGCGACATGTTTGAAAGCACACCCCCAGTTTCAGTGCCGTGTAGTGCAGACACGCAGAGGGAGAGCGAGAGAGGGGGCGCGACGCCTACTTTTCACACCGCCACAGCGCACGTACTCTGCACTCCGCGATAGTATACCGAAGAAAAATGAAAAAATGGGCCATTTCAGCTCAAGTGTGACCATATCACACACGAGGCACCATGGGCGTGTGTGCGCGTGTGTGAAGCCAGTGCACAATACTGCTCTGAGGAAGAAAGACAAACGGCCTAGATGGGGGAGGCAGATCTCAGGCAGCAGAGCCAAGAGAGCGTTCTGGTGCTTCACGTTGCACTAAAGAGGCACGGCAGAGGTGTTCAATGGGTGCGGAAAACACACACACACACAGAGATCCTCTCGCTAGCCTGCAAGTCAACGCCCAAAACGCAGAGGCATCGTCAGTTACAAACCGATCTTTCTCTTCCACCCCATGACTCTCACTCAAACTCCTCCTTCACAATGAGAGCCGGTGATGTGACATGCGAGAAAAAGAGAGCCACCACTACACCCATGCGGGTGCCAGAACAGCCTGCAACCTTCTCCACCTTTCATATTCTGTAGCGTGTACTGCAGACTTTCGTCTCCTTGACCAAGTGAAGAGAGAGCAAAACGTAAGCACAGTACTTCAACGGAAAGAGAGCCGATGTCAGGCCGCGCGTTTCACAGCGGCCCATCGACACGCACGCACGTACTGCAGCGTCCAAGCCGTTATACGTAGGTGTTACCACATCACACGCGCGAGGAGCTTAGAGCTCGTCACCACCTTGAATGAAGTCGGCGTGAGTTTTGTGCATCCAATGAACGAATGAGGAGGGATCGAAATCACCACTGCGTGACTGAGCAAAGAGAGACCAACCACGAAGAAGAAGACATAAAGGGGAGAGGAGCTGGCGCTGGAGGAGCTACGAGAAAACAGCAATTTGTTAGGGGAGACGAGAACATTTCTTCTAACGTGCCCACTCCCTTCCATATAAGACATGCGTCCAACTCCACTCTCCCTCGGGCTGCCACAGGTCCATCCTGTGATGAGAAGTAGCACTAGACACACACGTTGCAGTAATGCACCGACTCAGTCACCACAGCACGGCCCCTGCTTCAAACGCTACCTACTCACCGCCTCCGCCGGTAGCCTCACAAACGCACCCATTATGCCGGTTGCCACGCGGTACATCGCTCGGGCTGGTACACACCAGTAGACAGCAAGGGCCGGGTGAAATGCGTGCGCGTAACGCTGGCATTCCACTCATTGTATGGATAGCACACATATTTGCACAGCCGCAGGTCGCTCCGACACAACGCCATCCAGGTCCTGACTGTCGGAAGTGATTCAGTACTGGCAGGGATAGGGGATGCTTGGCTTCCACACAGATGGGGTACTAGACCCTGATGCCAGGCTGGGGTGTCCCCCATCGCCAGGGAATACGCACGGGGGGGGGGCAGGGAAAGAAGAAATAAAGAATCACCTGCCCCGTTGAAGGAAGCTCGGGCGCTTTCTCTTAGGATAAGGTTGAGTATAGGACACAGGAGAACTAGGCAAGTGTGTTTGGTTTGTCCCCGCTTTGACGCATTCTTGACGCCCTGCACACGTCGCGTGCACCGCACAGCGGCCCGTCAAGTGTATGAGGGAGAGGGAGAGGTGGGATAAAGGTGAGCATCCATGTTGGCGAATTGCTCACCGCACACTGCCATCGACGCACACGCCAGATCACGTGCAACGGGGAATGACAGCAGAAGAGACCACAATCAGCACTAAAACAATAAGAACGTAAGAGATTAAGTACTGAACTCCAAGACAGTGCAAGTGCCCCCCTCCAAGATGTGCCGGGGTAGCCACACACAAAGAGGAAAGGGACATCCTTCATTCGCCTTCTGACCCACGGAAACGCACACGTTGGATGCTGCTGCACAGCACCTCTGAAACACTCACGTGTGTGCGCTGGCTGAAGGTGATGCAGGTGCCACGGCGCCTTGTCTACTGAAACAGCTGCTGCATCTGATACTTTCAGAGGTGCTGGTTGCTGTGAAGGAGCTCCCGCCTGTGAGGGGATGAACCTAACAACTGGCTGCCTTGTTGAATACTTCGCAGGAAGTGAATACACGTCACTTCCCTTACACGGAAGACCCGCGCACAATTTGCGGTGGAACACATAAGGGCTTGGCCGAACCAGGCGTCGCTGCCCCTCTTTTGCCGTTCCTGGTGGCTCGTGGAGCGTGAACAATGTGCTCTCCCGCCTCTGAAAGTGCGATCAAAGTTATATAGCGCTGCGGAGCCTCTCTGGGAGCTCCACCAGGTGCCACTGCGTGGCTGGACGTTGTCGCTGGTGAGGCTTCTGCAATGGTGGACGACAGAGGCGTTGAGCGTTGAGGGGTGTGGTAGAGGAGTGATGGAAAAGCGGAGCGGTGGCCCCGGTGCCATCCAGGCTGCCTCGATAGAAGTATGGAGATCCTCACGCGGGAGAGGGGAGCGCGGTGCAATGGATATATGCGCCCTGGCGAGATGGGTGTTGGAGTGGCAACGGCTGCCACTGGCACTGAGGGGCAACTCCTACCTGGTAGGCTTGGGATAAACACCACCGCGTCATTGTCAGCGTCGATGTATTCAGCACCGGCACGCTGCTCATCACTGTTGTTGTTGTTGCTCTCACAGTAGCACTTAGCGATCTCCGTGCTCAGAGGGGGTGCTGTGCAGACTTCATGCGGTGCTACACATAGGCGTCATGGTTGTCTGTCGGATCGAATTTGTTTTCCATACACGAGAGGCTCGGCATACAGTGGGGGACAGCCTGGCACGCCTGCCAGCGTTCTCGCGTAGACCACAATATTTCCAGCGCCATCTGCGAAGGGGGCTTGACTGCGCTGTTGCCTAGACGGTGAGGGTTGGGCTTGCTCTGGTCAACGTCTTGAGGGGAAGCTCTATCTGCGCGATGTACTGACGATGTTGCGAGTGACGTGTTCGATATTGATGCAATACCGCAAAGCAACACAGACTGAGCCGGTAGGGGGGATGTGAGCACCTGCGCAGTGCCGCAGATGGGGATGAAGATGATGGCTCATGTGGGGAAACTATGATGCGTAGCGCGCGGATAGGATATTGGGTAGGAGGTCGGTTGTGGACTGGCAAAGGTGGTGGGGCCGGTAGGCTCAAGACAGCCCACCTCTACTAATGCAGCGAGCGCCGCAACAGACCCTTCCTTGACTATCATGGCGGCCGACTCTTTACATCTGTGCACATCAACTGTGGTATGAGAGTGCCTGTCCGTAGAAGCGCACGACAGACAGTACAGCTCATCAGAGAGAACCATAATAGTGTAGAAGTGAAGTGAAAACGAGTAACAAAGCGAGCGCGGGGGGGAGGGGAGGGACAGAAAAGATTTGGGGAAGCACATGCAGAAGTGGCTGTGGGAAAGAGAGGAGAGAAAAAGGGGTTGACAACGCACAGGTTCCCCATTGCGCACCACTGCGCACTTTTCGGTATCGTCCAGACGAAGATAGACGTGAGGATGCTGAGGTTGAAGGTGGTAGGGACTGAAGGAAGAGGGGTGAGTTGAGGAAGAGTGGAGGTGAAAGCAGATACTTTTATGCCCACGCAGCGCTGGGACAGGCGAATGTCTAGCAGACGAAAAGAAGAAAGAGGCGCAGGGAGAGATATGTGCAAGGGGTACTTGCTGCTGCGACGACGGAGTGGTGGATCAACCGTAGTGGGCATAGGATAGCTGCACCGTTGTGGAAGAGGTGTGCCTGTGCATCTGTATGTGCAGCGCCTCCCAGCTGCGCTTCACGTGCCGCAATGCTCAAGTGGGGGGGGATGAGAGAGGGTCAGAGGGAAGCATGCAGCGAGAGAAAAATGGGGAGGCACAGACACAACGATAGAAGGCCACCAGCCCCGATTGGAGTCCATGATGATATAGTGAGCATAGTGGATATCGGTGGCGGATATGGAGGTGGCCGTGTGGGGTGGAGGAATGAGGAGAGCGTCGCCTCTCCACCGAGTTTGGCTGCGATTTTATAGGTAGTGGGCGAGAAAGCAGGCGAGAGAGAAAGGACAGAGAAGAAGGTGGAAACGAGTCGTTGTGGTTACCCTGAACTCGAGGTTCCCGGTTGGATTGCTCGACAAGCTAAAAAAGCTCCGCATCTGATTCGTGACAGGCCTCAATGCGAAAGAGGTGATGGCCCTCGCAGGCATGAGCACCGGAGAACGATCTCTCCGTCAGAGAATAAAAAAAAAGTGTATGGAAAAGCGCAGGTTGCATTGATTTGGTTTGCTTGCAGAATGCAGAGACGGTCCATGACAATAGAGAGCACAGAAAGAGAGAGAGTATGGGGGGAGGGCAACACGAAGATTGGCCACTTGACCTGGTCCACGTCTTTGGGTTCGTCTCATGTGAATGCGCCCCCGTCACCGTGTGCGTGTGTGTCTCGGAGGTGTACTTATAAAAAGTCGCTTAGAATTTATCCTTTCCGTGGTTGCGGGCGTCGTTAAAAAAAAAGAGCGGCCATTGGGGGAAGGGAGGGACTGTGCGTACTGCGCTTCGCTTGATTCGCTACTGCTGCTTGCATTCCTGCTGCGGTGGCTTCTGACCTGCAGCAGTATTGCCCCCGTCACGGCGACCAAACGCAGCACCGCCACCGCGCTGGCGGACGATGTTGCGAAACTTCGATGCGCTAGCTGCTTCCTCATCCTCATCGCCATTGTCATCCTCGTCGTCGTCCTCATCGTCGTCCTCATCTTTGTCGGTCTCCTCGTCGTCCTCCTCTCCAAAACCAAACTGCTCGCGCAACTCCTTGCCAGTCTCAACCACGGCCTCACCAGTGTAGTAGAAGATGGCGCGCGGCACGACTGCCTGCGTCAGCGCCGTCCCGACCTCGACATCCATCTCCATCTCTTGCTCGAGGAAGTCCTCATCGGTGTCGTCGTCGTCCTCATCGTCATCCGGATCGGGCGGGGAGAAGAAGTTGAAGAAGGACTCGCATGGCTCTTCGCGCTCCACGACGCGCATCTGGCCAGTCTTCTTGTTGCGCTGCTTCTTCTGCTTGACCGTCACCGTCAGGTTCTTCTTCGAGGATTTCCAGTTGATGTCGCAGCCAACCACAGTTGTGATGCGCGGCTCGCCGTGGTCCTCGTCGTACTCGGTGCGGTATTCCTTCGTGAGGGTCTCATTTGTGAAGTACTCGTTGGGAGAAAAGTGAAAGATGAGGCGGTCACCCTTCTCCGGATCACCCTCGACGAACCCGTGCTCGATGTCGGCAAGGTGCATGAGGGCGTCGCGATCTTTTTCCGTGATCATGTTACTCACCGCCTCCGAGTTGCTCATGGCGGTCAGCCAAAACGCCGGAATGCCACCAGACGGGCTTGCCGCTGCCTCCACTAGAGCGTTGTTCTGCTTCTCGTCCACCGGATCAACAAGCTTCACGCCCTTCTTGGCAGGCGCCGCGTCCTTCTCTGGTGCGATAGGCGTCTCAGTAAAACCGATGCGTTGCATCTCCTCTGCCGTGATGTCGCGAGCGCCCGTGACGATTTCCTTGCGAGCAGCGAAGAGCTTCTGGTTCGCTGCGGCGCACTCGTTGGCGAGCGCCGCAATCTCGGTACGCATGCGCTTGCGCACGTCGTAGTACTCCTTCAGCAGCCCCTGCAGTGCGTACACACGGCGGCGCTCCGCGACGGTCATCTCCATCATGACGGCAACCATGTCCACCTCGCTGCTGCTCGTCTCTGAGGCATCGCTGGCGGCGCGCGCCATCGGGTCCACGTGCACCTGGGACGGCATCGTTTCTAATGGCGAGGTGCTGAGGAGAAGAGCTGTATGATCGAGACAAAGGGAGAGAAGCGGGGAAGAGATGCGCTGAGCTGAGTTCTAGGGCAAAGGCGAAAATGACGATCGAAAAAAGAGCGATGCTGGCGACGGAGGGAGAGAGAGAGAGTCAAGGAAAACAGCAAGGTAGATGTGCACTCTGCAAGTAAGCAGATGATGTGGGGGCGTGATTTGGACTGCACAGCAACTCCTCGGGCGGTGGCGCACGCCCCATCCATAGACACCGGAGGGATTCTTGGGTGGTATATGACATGTCTGAGGCAGACAGTGCGAGGGAGGGGTTGAGGTGAGCAAGTCCGCACTCGCACTTTGTTTTTCCTCTCTTCCCTCAAACCCAAGAGTCACGCCTCGGCAACACAGCTGAGCGCGCGCCTGTACGTTGCTCTACATTGATGGTGGCCTGGCTAAATGAATAGCGGCGCGATGGCGCTCTCACTGTTCGGCAAGCCATCGTATTCTCCGAGCTCACAGGGGAAGTGCCTCGCGGATCCTTTTCTACTTTGTTTTGTGTGTGCTTATCAGTCGATAGGCACACATGTCAACGATCGTTCTACTTCGCCACTGTGTGAGTCAGTGAGCGAGACAGAGAAGAAGAAAGGCGCTTGGCGGGCGAAGGTAAGAGAGAGAGAGAGAGGGGGTGGGGGACCACACAGGAGGATCTCCTACCAACTCAAGTGTACGCCCCGCATCGAGGGTCTATGCCAGGAAGAGGAGCATTCACGAGAGACTTAAAAGCGACAGAAAAATTGCAAGAAAAAGGGGCGTGCGCCGGACAGAGCCGACAGAACGCGAGACATGGGGTCCGTGTCAAGGCCGAGACGCCTGGGAGTTCGGCCAAAAAGAAGCCGTGAGAGGAGATGCACCCTCTCTGCACCCACCCATGGCACACACGCGCGAAGGGAAAACTCAGACAAGTTGAAGGAGAAGAAAAATCGAAGAGAATCATTAGGATCCTCTAGATGCCTCCTAAGGAGATACAAAGAGAGAGAGGAGATCATAGGCGAAGTGAAGGGGTGGGGGGGGGAAGGCGGGTCGAAGTTAAAAATGATACAGAGCTGAGGAGGGGGGGCAGAAGAAAAAGACCACCCAGCCCACCCCCACCCACACACAGAGAGAAAGGGAATAGTCGTAGCAACACTGTCCACTGATTACACGTACGCACATGCAGCCCAGCGAGAGAGGTAGCGGGAGGTTCATGTGGAAGAGAAAATGAAAGGAACTCTGATGAAATGTTGCAGAGGTGTCGTGTAGGCGCGGGCAGGTGAAGTCGCCCCCCCCCATTACGAAGTCAACGTAGACGTCTCTAACGAAGAGAAGACGAGGAAGCTCAAAAAAACAAACAAACAAAAAAAGGCGAGAGCCAACGGAGGGGGGGGGGTACAAAGGCAGACGAGGTGAAGAGACAGAGGGGAGAGGGGGAGAGGGGAGGGGGTCCAAAAGTATAGTCGTGGGTCCGCCTCACAGTCCCTACCAGGGCCTCTGTCTTCCTCGTTGCGCTGGTTCCCTCCCCGTCATCTACGCTTGTAAGCCTGTGAATGCCACCCGCGCCCCCATCGATAGCGTGAGATCAGAGAGAAGAGAGGGGGAGAAGGCACCTATTCAGCTGAGGCGCTCCAGCCCATTTTCTAGCCCGCGATGGAGCGATGTCACCAGCCGTGTCGGACGTCACCAGGTAGGGAGGGGGAAGCGGATTCTGCGTGCTGCTCTTACGGAGTTGCGGTTTATCTCCTTGGCCCCTTCTACGCAAGGACAGCGCTTGCCCCCTCTCCTATCCACCATGTCTCGCCCGGCGGCCAACATGATGGGGGCTGGGCCTGTGGGACTGACTCGAGCTCACAGACAAGGCGGCAAACCCGCCTAGCATCCTCCGCAGCACAAGGGAGAGGAAAGAGAGCCTCCGGGCCCACACCCATACCCGCACGTCGCGGCCGGAAGCGGCCGGGAAGAAATAGCCGAGACCCATACAGGAGGGCGAAGCAGCCTTTGCAATGGGGAGGGGAGGGAGGAGCAGGGGAGAAGCACCAAGCTTCGTGGTGGAGGCGTGGACAAAAAGCTGGAAAGAAGAGAAGGGAGCACCTGCACGCGTGATCCCACAATGTATGAGTGGCAAATCAGCCCTCTGGACGCCATCCCGATGAAACCAACGTTCCCTTTTCTTTGCGTTGCACAGTGGGACACCCCACACCACTTACGAGCTTTGGGAAGAGGGGAAGTAAGATTCGCCAGCACTCAGGGTTCTGGAGGACACTTCACACTGTCGTATGTCTGCTTGGACGCAGAGCAGGCAGCGGCATCCGTGAGGGAGAACCATGCGAAGTGAAGGTATGGGTGATGAGCAATGAAGTTGGGATGGAGGGGGGGGGAGGAGAATGGCGGACGACGCGTTCTGAGAAGGAAGAGAAAAGAAGAGGTGACGCCCAGACAACACGGCGGCAGTTTTATGCGGCGACTGCCAGGTGCACACTGGCAAAGAAGAGAGCGACCTGCCAGACACCTCCCCACACCCACACACACCCATACAGAAAAGGGAAGAGAACATCAACTGGCACGAAGGAGAGGGAGAGAGATGAGCCGCTCAAACAGGAAAGAGAGGAAGGGGGAGGGTTATATCGTCCCATGTGTTCCTATGGGCGTGAGGAGGAGGGAGAGGGGTGGGGGTGGTGAGACGGCGCGGTTGCACAGGGGCAATACAGTCCACCGTAGACTCACACAAGTACACAATTGCGTGCTTTTACACGGGTGTTGGTGTGCGCCCGATGCAAGAGTGTACTTTAGCTTTTAGCTTCTCTCCCTGCTCAACCTCTCCACCCCCTATCACCATTGCCGCTCCATGACTGCACACCGGAGATACATACCTATCCTCGCATACCTAATGTGTTCTCGAAACAGTTAATGAGAGGAGAAGAGCAGCGAAGTAGAGAGAAGGAAAGCAAACAAGACGACCACCGCACAGGGAGGGGGAGGGGGAGAGCAACTGAGCAGCATAGGCACACGCAAGCACGCACACCGTCGAAGTCCACAAGCAACAAGAAGAGATGAACGAAAGACGCCGCACGTCTACGGGGTGTGCGGAAACTATATATATATATATCCTCTGTGCCTCACATCGTCCCTTCTACATTGAAGGGGCGAGTCTGGTGGTCGCTACACCTCTAGGTGAGAACGACGGTGAGCGTGCAAGTCGCCTAGGGCCAGAGGAGGCAATACACAGATGCACTGAGCTCCTTTGTTGTGGCCAGCCTCGCACTTATTTTCTTCCTTTTCTCCCAGAGCAGTCATAGGCTACGTCGAAGAAGCCAACTGGTGACGAGAGGTGCCACAAACAAGCACAACGCTGCGGCTGAAGGGGCGGTGGTCGTGGGTGGTGAAAACAGTTGTTACAGGAAGAAAGAGAAATAGAGAGAGAGACCAATGGCAGCAGAGGACGTCTTGCTCATCCACGAAGAGAGAAGGGATGGGCGCAAATCTCAGAGAAACAGAGTGAGCGCCACAGGGAGGGAGGATGTGGAGGGTGAGGGCAACACGGTACCATGCATCAAGATCAAAAGCAAACAAAGAAGAATGCCAAATACAACGAAGGAAAACACATGTGCGGCGTGCAGACGGCTGGCCATACGAAAGCGCGATAAGGAAAAGAGAAAAGGGAGGGAGTGGTGAAAAACACTCTCTGTTGTTCGGATACACTCACTGTGTGTCCATGCAGCGCCTTACAGCTGCCGCTGCAGTGTGGGGTGGGTGGGAGGGGAGGGAGTCCGTGCAGGAGGAATGAGCTGCCAGCCATATACCCACGAGCATGCGTGACAAGGAGAAAACGCCAAAGAGAGGAGGAGCTGTGGCAGGTGTGACTACAAAATGGAAGAGGTGAAAAGACCCCCTCCTGTCATTCCTGGATCTGGACGAGTGAGCAAGCCAGAGAGGGAGAGGGAGGCGTAGAACTAGTAGAATGGGCCTGCAGACATATGCCTGCAGGTGCGCGTGCTTGCTGTCCCCACCGACGCTTCAGAAAAGAAACAGGATCATTTCGTGCGCGCGTGTGTGTTTCGCTCACCCTTCATACGACCCCCCACCCCCTCCCTCTAGAGGATATCCATCACCCTCTTTCCTCAGCGTGATGGGGTAAAAAGAAGAGTGAGGGGAATCCCCATACAGGGGCCAAATATTCCCTTAATGAGAAGGGGAGAACACAGAAGCAAAAAGAGCCACAAATCTAATGAGTAGTGATGGGCGAGAGACACGGGTGAGCTTGCTTGCATGTCCGCATCTTCGTATGAGGTCCACCTGCGCCTTTGCTTCGCATCCTTCTCTTCCGACGCTTGTGTGTGTGTGTGTGTGTGTGTGTGTGTGCGTGTGTGTGAACACACTCGTTTCTTTGTCAGCGTGAGAGGGAGAAAGAGAGTTGCACCGGGGCCATGAGAGAGTGAGAGCATCCGTCTGAATCGATCCGACTTCAGGCGTTTGTGCGGTTGCGCCGCTTACACCGAGGACACACCGGCAGGGAAAGAGTGCGTCTTATTGGGGAGCGTAGATACGCCTCTACGCTGTGCTTGTGTACGGGCGAGAGTGCGGGGCCGCCAACTCTCCCAGCTTCCCCTCTCACCGGGTGGAGACATGCAGGCGGTTGGATAGGCGAGACTTACGCTGGCGACACGGAGAGTGGAAGCAACGGGCGAGAAGGGACCGTGAGGCGACTGGGCCCCTTATCAGCCAAAATCAAAACTAGGAAGAGCACTAAGGGGGCAGACAAACGATCCTGCACTGGGTGAGGGAAGCCACAGAAGCGACCTCGACTGCTGCCCCGATCTCGTCGCGCCGCTGATGTCCCGAGAAAAGCGTGCGAACAGAGCACAAACGTAGGGCACACGACAAGCAGCGCTCTTTCGTCGAAGGGGCCGGCCCGCTCTCACTTGCCGGCGTAGGAAGGAGAGAGGGAGGAGGCGGTAAAGGGGAGGAGAGAGGGTGAGGGTTAGCCGTCAACACTCACAGTCCGAGGCACGCCTTCACCATAAGGTATACACATATTGGTGAGTGGGTGTGCGTTAGAAAGCAGAAGGGACGAAACAAAATAACACCTCCAAACGAATCGATCCAAAACGAGATCACCATCGAGCAGAAGCAAGAGGCCCCACAGAGAGAGATGATGATGATGATGATGATGATGATGATGGTGAGTCGAGGGAAGACTGACGGGGGGGGGGGAGAGACGCGCTTGAAACAAAGACACAATTCTCTCCCATTCGCCTCTCCGCGTCCTTGTGGTAAACCGAGAGACTCAACGAATCCATGGACACCAGCAGTCGTAGGCTGAGAAAGACGTGCAAACATGAGCACAGCCACGAATGCCCTGCTCTCCCATTTGTACGAAATGTGTGTGTGTGTGCGTGTGTGGGTGTCTGTGCCTTTTTCTGTGCGTGTACGCGCATGCATGGGACAGGCTACCTGTAGACATCTTTGGACAGCATGCGTTGGCGCAGCAGCTCCGCGCGATGACCAGTGCGTTACTTGGCAGTCAGCAGGAGGGGGTTCTGCGCAAGACCCTCGTATGTGAGGGACTTCCCGGGAGGCGGAAATGTGGCGGTTGGAGCCGTCGTGGGTGTCGACGCCTTTTGAAGGCGGTCTTATCCATGTGCCTCGGGCGACGCTTGCCGCGGTAACTTTCTGACAGCTCATCTAGTGTCGTGGTAGCGTGCACAAGAGCTGGAGCTACCACCTTTGTAGGAGACGTGTTGATGCGCCTTTGGAGGGCGCTCATGTGGTGCTGGAAGACGCTGCTGATGTACTTCGCTTGAGGGATGGAGGGCGCGCATAGGCCGGATAGGATGTTAGCCATATCGGCCCGCACAATTGGTGCGGCAGCGCTTGCATCGGCGGGACTCTCCGTTTCCCTCTATTCCAAATCGCCATTATTCAGAGGTGTTGCCACAGGATTATTCATCCTCACCGGCACCGGTGCATGAGGGCTGCGGCGCTGTCCGCGCAGGTGCTCACGTTGCTGCAAACACATTAAATTCAGTTTTTCTGTGGTCCAGGTGCAGTCGGGGTTCACAGAGACACCAACGATCTCTGCTACCAGTTCGCTGTTGCCGCAGGTGACGAGGGCGCCTGTTCTTTGGTTCGGTGAGCGCCGAGCATTGTCCACTTTTCGGTAGAGGCCATGAATCGGCGGCGGAAGCGCGAGCACCTCCTTAGCTGCGCGCACTGTCATGAACGGTACTGTGACCTTACTGCCGCACACAACGTGACCAATAGTCAACATCATAGAGACAGAGGGGGGGAGTCTGCGGGAAAGCGTGGGCGCAGTCTACCGCCGATGTCGTGGCATCGCTGATCGATTTGCAAGGGAGCTCAGCGTTGCCACGGACGCCTGCGGGGTGGGGACAGTGTGCGTGGCAGATGGTGCAGTAATGGATCACTCCGGGTCGATCTTCACCGAGAATGTGCGCATGCTAGCGGATACAGAGAGACTTGGGTGATCTCGGGAAGAGGGGACGACGCCAGCCATCTGTGAGAGCGAGAGGAGAAGAGGGGGGGGGGCACAAGACTGAGTCGAAGTTTTTTTCCGTATCAACCTGTGTTGATGCAATAAAACTTCTTCACGTGAGGTCGGCAGAGAAGGAGAGAATGGATGCGAAAACAGAGCGCCGAGCAGAAAGAATCATACAATATGGGCGCATAGTGACGGGAATAGAGGGGGGGGTAATGTGGCGGATCGATGTGTGCTTATGCCTGCGAGTACGTGCGCGCATGCTATCGCTCAAACTTACCGTTATCTGTTCGAGATAACGGACATGTCGTAGTGGGGAGGAGAAGAGCAGTAATAAGACTGAGTAGGAGCGGCAGAAATCAGCATTCGTGACGGTAATGAGGGGAGGAGTCGGTGGTGATTGGATAGCGCAGAGATGCGAAGATGAGATAGAGATGCCGACGATAATGTCAAGAGTTATGGAAAGACCTATGCACGCATGCCTCTCAAACTGTTGCTCTACTGGAGCACTACCTCTCCAGAGAGGAAGAATGCTCGGCTATTCGTCCATCCAGCACCGCGGCTGCCATCACTGTCACTTCCAGTGGGAACACAGTTCGGAAGAGACAGACGCAGACAGGAATGAAGGAGGGGGGAGGGGCGAATATGTAGAGCGGTTTGGTCTCGTTTCCGTTCCCCACCACTGATGCCGAGAAGCAACATGCGTCAGAGTGAATCTCCACTTCTAGGCACTCAGGGTGCCGTCAATTAATGGAGTGCTGCCGCGGCGATCACAGAAAGGCGACAAGGCACAGGCTTTGCGGTCCATCCGTCACCTCCTCCTCCCCCCAAACACATCGAACGCGTGAAGGCAAAAAAGGTCAGCATAGATCCCGTTAGCCAGTCAAAGAAGCGACGACATGCTGCTAGAGAGCTGAAGACGAGGGAGACTTGAAGTAGAAACAGAGGAAAAGGGAGTATATAACATGTGTGGGAGAGCAGGTAGAGAGAGGGAGGGAAAGAGAGGAGGTCACACGGTGAAGAGAGCTGCAGTGCAAGGGTAAAGCGAAGGAGAGACGCCACCAGACATTCATCACTGCAAACACACACTAAACTGCAAATTATACGATAATAGAGAGAGAAGGAGAGAGCGGTGGACGGGGTGAACTTTGAGAAGAACGAAAACACAAGTAAGCTGTGGCGAGGAGGTGGAGAGAGGGGCAGGGGGGGGGGGAGAAGAACAGCAGGCGAACGACAGAGAGGGCAGCGACTTCACCAAGAAAAACAAATAAGCTCTGAAGGCAACAGAAAGAGGTGGAAGGAGTTGTGCCAAGTGGGAGTGAAGGAGAGTCCATCCAGGTGCACCAATATACAACACCTTTGAAAAGCGCTCAAAGCGAAACAGAAAAAGAGAGAGGCCGAGAAGAGGAAGTGATGGGCGTGCGAGGAAGGAGCGGAAGCACAACGAAGACTCCGCTTAAGAGAGAATATTTCCGGCTTCCGTTGTTCGTAACTCCACAGGAAGGGGGTGCAGGAAGATGTCGAATAGAAATCTGGAGAATCCCCAGGTGTACCTGCTCTACAGGTGAATGAGAGAGACGGGCCGCTAACCGAGGGGAAAAAAAAGAAGTAGGCTGCTTTGCTATGCAAGCGATGCACTTGTGATGAAAGTGATCTGTGCCGGATAGGGGTACGTTCAGGGTATGGGGGGGAGAGAATAAAGAAGCAAGGAAGAAACACAATCCAGCAGGCGTGCGCTCCCCTCTCTCTCTCTCGCTTGTTGTTGCTCTCACACGCCCGCATACGAGTGCTTGCAGGCGGCATACAGGTTTGGTCAGGGAGGTCAAGAAAACCCCAGAGAGGCGCAACGTTGGTGACTTTGCGATTCCATGACGCAGGACTCTAAGAGCCTCTACAAGCGAACTAAAGAAGATGCACAACGAGCGAAGCGTGCAGAGTACAAACTGCTCACACGCTATGCAGCTACAGGAGTCCACCGATAAGGTGGTGATGAGGAAGCGAGAGAGAAAGACATGGCCAGTGCGTAGAGAAGAGGGAAGGGGGCGGGGAGAGAGTGAGAATATAGGAGCAAGAGTCATACAGACGGGGGATAAAGGTGAGTCATGGGGTGAAGGGTATGATGAAAAGCTGTGAGAGCCTTCTGACGAGAAAGTGGTGAACACGCCAGAGAGAGAGAGCGCAAGGTAATGCCGAGGCGCACAAAATTGACATTGGCACCGTCGGCAACTTAGACTTTGCAGCGTGCTAAGATGAATCAGGCCTTGTCGGGAGGGCGCCACTCCTGGTGACGCGTGTACGTACACCATGTGTGTGTGTGTGGGGGGGGGGGACTCCAGAGAAAGACAATCTGGGCGTTGAGGGAAGTGGGCTTCTGACGCCTCCGACAGCATTCTTATGTGTCTCTCCATACGACGCACCTCTGCAAGTGACCCATTGCTGCATCCTATACTTTCTTTTCCCTTGCTGATGACATGGCTGTTAACGATTACTCAGCGAACCTCCGCAGGTGTTGAAGAAGTAGCGAGCAAGCGGAGGGAAGAGTAGCGACTCTGTTGCAGAGACATACACACGAAACAGACGGTCTACACAACAACAACGATACACACACCCACACAACCAACACACAAAATGAGTGAGCAACATAGAGCTGCGAGGGTACGGCGGAACGGCTAGCACATGACATGGCCATAGGCACCGATATAACGCGAAAAGGAAAAGGGAAAGAGACACCGTGCCTCTCTTTTTCCCCTCTATTTCGCTTTCCTTCCCCCCTGCCCACACTGAGGCCTCCGCGTTCGGTTCTCACATGCACCACAGAACACAAAAGAAAACATTAACACGCATGACAAGACGCGAGGCCTCTCTTCTGGAAGTCTCCCCGCTCATGAATGCCCATAGAAGAAGTAATCCTAACCACGCCCATGCATTGCAGATATGCACGTGTGAGTTTATACTCCTGGCGGTCTTTTCGCAGCTCTAAACAGCCGATTCAGTGAAGAGAAGACGGGTGAAGAGTGGCGGAGGTGGTAAGAGGGTCTCGGGGATGAATGAGTCCTACTGTATCACCCCAGCCTTCGTGTGGCCGGTCCCGATTCCCCACCTTCAGCCGGCTGCTTCACGAGGCAAGTAAAAGTGGTCAATCACCAGAGAACAGAAGTATAGGAAACACGCGCGGCAGATATAAATCGATAGCGATGGGCAAAGTGGATGCAAGCGCTTGTTTCGCCCTACACCTTGCCTTTCTCTCCTTCGTCGTTCTACTGCTTCTTGGAGGAGTTGCGGCGCAGCGAGCCGTTGCGAGCCGGGGTCGAGAAGGAGGACGATGACAGTGCGGCATTGCCCGTCGGTGACATCTTGTGGGCTCGCTTGACTTTGTCTCCTTTCGCGTTGGTGTCATCGTCCGACTCTGTCAGCTTCCCCCAGTGAACACACGAGGGGCGCTCGGGATCTTCTTCATCGTCAGATCGGATGTCCTTGCGCTTCCCGCCCTTCACAAGCGACAGTAACATGGCGATGATGAGGACCGACCAGTACACATGTAGCCCCTGCAGCGGCACGTTCAGCAGGAAGACGAGCATCCACATGTTGAAGTTTCCATGACGCAGTTTGGCCATGCGGATCGACGCCTTGGTCGTAAACGGCAAGCAGTAGAGTCTGAAAAAGAAGAAAAGGGACATGAAGACGATGAAGCAGAAGTTCACGCTTAGATCTGTGATGATGTATCTGTAGAAGATGGACTTCTGGTATATCTTGCCACTCTTTTTCTCAGCTTGTCTCTTGTTGTAGCGCTCCTGACGCGCGGTGTCCTCCTGCGACATGTAGTGGAGGGACTTGCTGACGGACAGCATGACGTCGGAGGTGTCGTGGATGAAGAGCACATAAGCGCCAAAGCGGTGCTCGAGCCCGACGTGGGAGAAGAAAATGAGCAGCACTGTAATGACGTGGTGCACTACGTACTCTAAGAAGTCCGACCGCTTCACGTGGCGCTCCAGGAGGAAGAGGGAGCACAGCTCAGCGGAGTAGAAGGCCAGGCCGTAGTGGTAGTACGTGAGCAGCTCCTGTGAGGGGTTGTACGGGTGCGGCAACAGAATGTGCAAACTGGCCTCGTTGTCGAGTGGTAGCTTGAACCACAGTTGATCGCGTTGGATGTAGTAGCCGAAGCACGAGGAGACAAAATAAAATATCGACAACCACATTTGATTCTGAAACTTTATGATTTTCTTCTGATTACGTGGCGAGAGGGAGGCTATGCCACGCCTGCCGGCGGCGATGCGGCGGCGATGGCAGGCGGAGTTTTCTGTGACGACGCCCATATAGATGCCGAAGCGCGCGAACGGCTCGCAGCAGAGGTAGCGGATCAGCATAATGGCTAGAAACCAGTACACGGCAGGGAGCAGAGCCGGGAGCAGGCTCACATCCACTCCCCAGCCGCTACAGCCAACACCATACTTGTCTTGGTACGCCTTGATATTGAGGAAGGCACCTGGAAGCTCCGACCACCGCAGGGTGGTGTCCGTAACATCCCGGAAGCGACGGGTTGAGTTAGTTAGATCAGGTATATACAGCTCCGCCGGCGATGCATATGGGCTGCTGATTCCCTGAGCCCGAACGGTTTCCACAGAGTACTGAAGCGCCATGATGCTCAGCAGTAGCAACAGCAAGGCAGATATAAAAAGGAAGGGCTATAGTGAGGCAGAGAGAAAAGGGATAGGGGCAAGCAAGAGTACAATCAGTAAAGGGAAAAAGTTACAGAGGGACAGGGGAATGATTGTGCATGTGTGAGAGTGACCGTGTGCGTGTGGTGTGTGGTGTGTGTAGGTGTGCGAAAGGAGAGAAAATAGAAACGAAAAAAAACGAGGAAACCCTTCACAAGGAGAACTGATGAGATGAACACTAGCTGAGCCGACACCAAACACTCAGACAGGTAGACACGCACGCGGTCAGAGGAGGAGAAGAACAAAGAGGCGCTGTTAAGTTGAGGGGCGAAGGGCACCACCGCAGCCAAAGATACAAACCGACAGAGGGAACACCAAGATGGGGCACCAAAAAGCGCAGGCGCACAACCTCGTGCGACAAGAGAGGAGGAGTGGGGAAAAGAAAAAAGGCACGTGATACTATTTCTCATGCGTGGGTGCTTCCACCCCCTCCTCTCCTCAGGTGTACGGTAAGACGAGAGTGAGGGAGAGCGCACGCAAAGTGCAAGAGGGAGTGAGCAAGGAATTATCGAAGGACCAACACGCGGACGTGAGACAAGGCTAGGCTGTATATATGCGTGTGTGTGCGTGTGAGTGTGGGTGTGTGGATGAGGAAGAGAGGAGGTGATGATGGGCAGAGACGCCGGGCACGGTTCTCTTATTCCTATCGCCGTTATGAGCTAAGCGTACCCCGGTGCGAATGCATACGTGTGTGCACTTCTAACTGTTCCCGTTAGTGATATTGCGTGTGTTTTTTTTTTTTTCCGATGGGCATGGTGGGGAGTGAAGGAAGGGGGAGGGGGCGAGGGAGGGTGTTCATGGGCAGTAGCGGAAGAGAAGGGGGGGGGTCGTAGGTGCATACGAAAGAGGAGGAACGAACTCTTTCAACGCGGGACCGCCCACACCACGGCGAAGAAGGGGGAGAGGCGAGTAGCCGTAAGACTATCTGGCATCCCAAGTATAAGACAAGAGAGAGAGGTGGAGTACGCTCGTCATCTTGCTATCGCATGCGGCGCTGCTGTGTTGAAAATGACTCCCATTGTTGCGCTTCTCGTACTACTCCAGAGTCTCTCGTCTCCTTTGCTGAGATATAACATTCATTGAGAAGGAGAGGCGGAGGAGGTGTTGCTCACGCTCTCTCTCGCCTCTCACAGACCTATGGTAGCCTGGAGAGGGGGGAGGGCTTGTGCCTCCCATCGTTGAGATGCTGCGTACAGGGTGTGTGCACGTGTGTGCTGTCTGCAGGGGCGCGAAGCACAGAGTCCCAGCCCACACCTATCCCCACACATAGGCCAGCAAGAAAAAGAGAAGGAAACGAGAAAGCGAAGAGATCCTGCGTAGGCCAACACCTTTTCCCCACTCTTCAGTGTTGAGAGCGAGAGTGGTGAAGGTGGAGGATGGCCGCGCCTTGGGAAAAACCACGCGAGGGATACACAGCGGCCTGAACGGAGATGCGGATGAAGTGGGGGGGGGGGAGAGGGTGGCGGTGAAAAGGCCGGTGTGACCGAGACGTGGGGGGAGGGCGAACGACAATGAAAAACAACGACACAGTGTCCCATCCACCGACACACACATATCCCAAGGATATCACTGGCTCACACCGATATTTTCTTCCCTCCTCTCACCGAGCAGGCGGAAAGGTGGCAGTAAAAACAAAAGACGCGCCGCCAGAATCTCCGCCATCACGCCTCATATCACCCATGACGCCATCTTTGCCTTGCTTATCGGCACGGACTTGGCACGAATACCACATGAGTAGAGAACGAGAACGAAGGTCGCATTCTCCAATCGAACAAGACAGCAGACCAGAAAAGAAGACGACACCCGCCGGCATGAACGCACTGATTTGTACATGTGCGTGTGTATGTGGCGTCACTCGGATGCATCCGAGAGAGTGGGGGGTCAATGGGTCCTGTGCCTCTCTCTGGGAGAGAATATAGAGGTGGGCCGTCCGAGGCGAAGGAAGGATGACAGGGACACGGAGAAAACATCACTAATGAAAAACCAAATGTGCTGATCTCTACACAAAAAAGTGTGCTCGACGCTGCTTCGTACGCATCGCTGAAATGGGTGAGGCACACGCACACCCAACGCAATCAAATCGACGAGAAACAGAGAAAAAAAAGCACCAACGTACCTACCACAACGTCAAATATGTCGCGCCCAACAGTTTCCGTCGGGGTTTCCTCAGCAGGAGTCAGGAAAGGCGGAAGGG
>NC_025878.1:756437-758724 GCF_000755165.1 Leishmania panamensis
CCTCGGCATCGAGGCGCTATTGTCCTTGTAGAGAACGAATGACTAGGAGGACAAGTGGCCCAGGGAATGACGACTTGCTTGCGTGCAGCATACTGAGTGCTTGTGGGTGTGACGGTAGGAAGAGTTGCGGAGATGCTCAACTTCACACGTTAAGCCTGGAGGTGATACGTCGAGGAAAGGGGGAGAAAGGGAAAGCCAGTCGCAGTCCCTTCGCCTCGCTACCGTAGACGTCTCTCTGTATTCTCGTGAAAATGTGGAGTCAAAATTGAGTTTACCGAATCCGGAGAGACGGCAGTGCACTGCACGCACTTGACCAGCGTCGTGCTCAAGCGTCAAAGGCATTCCGCCCAGTGAAAAGAGAAAGTGCTGAAAAGAAAGAACATGTCGCGGGCTCCTGGGTGATGGAGGCTCGCGGGATTCGGTTCATTCACTCAGGCTTCCCGGTCTTCCCTTTCTCCTTGTAGCGCCGTTGCTCATGAGAACCTCAGCTGTGCTACACACAAGGTTTTACAGACAGATGCACACAGCACTGCCAAAGGTGAGGTCTTTCAGTCTTGTGGCGTTCACCAAGTCGAAGGTTGCTTGCGTGGAGCTCACAAGCCGCTTCATCCTTCACCGGATGAAAGTTGATCGCCTTTTGTTCATGTTTGTGTGACCAAGTCCCTTGATGCTCTCCAGCGATGGGAGTCTGTATTCACAGCTGGAAGTCTTAGGCGAGCGTTGCGAACGTGAGTGGAAAAGAGGGCCCAACATACGGGGTTGGGAAGAAGGGATGCACGGAAGTGGGATTACACAGAGGAAGTAGCTCAGCCACGTTGCGGTGAGAAAAGAGGGCAGAGCAGAGAAGGATATGCGCAATTCAATCGCGCAAAACCGCCCGCACTCGTCAATGTCCCGCTCCCCTTCTGCAGACGTGAGCAGAGGTGTGGGCTAACAGCCGTGTGCGACCGCCACCGTCCCCTTTCACCACACGGAAAAGACACGCGCATTGCGGCTCACTTCTTCTTTGCGCTTTTTTTGGGTGCCTTTTTTGATTTTTTTTCTTTTCTTCGCTCGCCCTCGTTCGGCACAAAAAACTCCGGAGGGATGTACAACACGCCGACAGGGGGCTACGAAGAACACGAGATGGGGAAACCCGACACTGAGGCCTGTTAAGGAGTGCCAACATGCGTCCTCCTCTCTCTTACACACACACACACGCACACATGTGGAGAACGCGATATGCACTTCGAGTAGACTTTAGAACAGGAGAGAAGGAATCAAACTATCATCACCACAGCCCAGACAGCCCACCATTACACACGCTCGCACACTCCACCTCCGCTTTTCTTCTCATTTTGTTTTGTTCTGAGAGGAGCCCCAAACCGATGCCAACATCAGAGGCAACACTGTTGCAACTTACGGCATCGTGTGAGGTACGCGAGGTCGAGGAAGTAAGACGAGCGGCATCCTAAGGAGAGATGAACAAAAGAGGCGACATGAATGAGTACCCTCTGCGTCCCACTTTTCTCCCTCCTTTTAATCTTCTTACGAACAGACTTACGTGTTCACATCTTATCTGCAACAGTCAGAAACAATCGCGGGCGGGGGTCGAAGATATTCAAGGACCGGTCCTCCGCACTTCACCCGTGCGTACCTTTTCGCTGGTCTACGCACAGCTGCTACACGCCAAAGGTGAACGCATTCGGCTTCTCGAAAAGAGAAAAGAATAAAGGACTGACAAGCGCAGTTGAATGAGTGGCAGCACCTGCGCGCCGCGAAAGGAGCGCTGGCCACAAAGAAAAACATGTTGCGCCCTTTTTAAGTATCGTCACGGGAAACTACGCGCACACGCAGAGGCGCACACATCCGCCTAACTCCCCCTCCACCCCCACTGAAACGCTTTCACTTCCCTTTCTTACATTCCACGGGAGTGATAGACCCGCCCACCTGGCTGCCCACGTACGGCGGCACATCGAACAAAAAAAAACAAAAGAAGCAAAACAATAAGTACAGGGCGTTATCCGTTCTCTCTTACATCTTCCTTGGCAGGCTACTCCAAGCCGCACCGTCGGCGCGGCTGCACTTTCGCTCACCAACACGACAAAAACAAAAAAAACGCAAGAGAAAAAACTAAAACTTCACTACGCAATCAAATCGTTTCGTAGATGGTGCCGGCGGTGCCAAATACAATGCCGACAACGCCGCAGATCAGCAGCAGGTACGTGTTCAGGTACGTGAACCAACCCACCTGCGCCACCGTGAAGCTGCCCGAGTACATGACGAACAACGCGGGGAAGACAAAGGC
>NC_025878.1:758824-764313 GCF_000755165.1 Leishmania panamensis
ATCGAGCGGGTTGAACATGAGCAGCAGCGACTTGCCCAGCAGGTTCTTGCTGCCAAAGTCAAGGTAGCCGAACACGCACACCAGCAGGTACAGCGTGCCGCACATCATCATGCCGATGAACGCTGCCAGCGTGTAGTTCTTCGCCGTGCGAATCTCCGGCCTGAAATCCCAGAAAACCTCGTACGCGTTGACCTGACAGACATACGCAAACACAAAGATGCCCACGGTGTAGATTACAGAGTTGCCGGTGCGAAAAAGAAACACGGTGTTGTGCTCCAGCTTGTCATCATCCACTTGATTGCCGGACAGCCGAATGTGCTTGGACGTTTCGGGCAGTCCGTGCCGGATGCTGTGCACGACAGCCATAATGACGAAGTACACAATAAACATCACCGCGAGAGCGGAGGCGTAGCGGAGCGAGTCGACATGCTTCGGAATGAGCAGCGGCAGCATCACGCAGAGCCAAATGATGACTGTGAAAACGCGGTTGCCCTGTGTAGTGGCGAAGAATTGAATTGCGCTGTTGTCGGGGTGCTGCTTTGCCGCACCGGCGAACATGGGTGTAATGGAGTTGCCAATGCTGATGACGTACGCGACGGACGCGGAAAAGCCGTGGAAGCAGCGAATGAACGCGGCCCAGTAGGAGAAGGCGTACTTCCCGGCCGGGAAGAGCCAGCGCGCCATGCCCTCGAAGCTCTTGATGCGCGTATTCTGCGCCGCGAGTGCGAGGATGTACATGGAGAACACGGAGAAGTACGTGATGACGATGAGGTAGAGGATGGCGAGAATGAGACCTGCCGAGTCGGTCGCCGACGGCAGACCAAGGATGCCGGCGCCGATGGACGCACTCGCCATGTTGAAGGCGGCGGAGAGAATGCCGCCAGGCGGAATGATGGTGCACACCGCCTTGATGACGCCGTCGCGGATGCACTGCAGAACACCAAGGCATCCCGTGCGGCGCGGCTGAGAGTGGGAAGGCTGCTGTGCCTTGTTCTGAGCATGGTGAGTGTGCTCTTGACTGTAGTGGACAGGGCTGTGCGGACGGTGTGTCTCACCGTTACTCATGCTGGCGTGATTGGACATCTTACACAGCGGAACGCTTGATGTGGTAAAGTGTGGAGCGTTGCCAGAATGAAAGCGAGGAAGAGGGTCTAATAAGTTTAGGGAGGTGGATAGGAGGTGAAGAAAGGCGGCCTCCGGAGGGAAAACAGGGAAGAACGAGGTACCCCTCTGGGAGGTTGAAAGGATGAAAGAGGTGGAAAGCGATGTGAGGTGAGCTGATTCAAAATGAGTAGAGGAAGCGGAAACGATTTCAAGTGGTGGTGGGGAGGGGTGTAGGGGGGCTGGGTCGAGAGAAAGAGAGCCAGTGGATGCGGTGGCTGCGCGGAGAGGGACGTTACGTGAAGGCGCATGCAGCTTGGCGCGTATTGCGTAGCGTGTGGGGGTGTGAAACGTTGAAAGAGTGGGTCCGCGTTTCGTTGGCGAAAAGATTGTTCGTGAAGCGCGAGAGAAGAGTAGAGGAGCAGCGGAGGTCGCAAAACGAACGCGAAGGGGAGAGAGGCATGCGAAGTGTGAGAATGGGGGGCGGGGGGAAAAGCGGGCCTGAGCACAGGCGGTGCAGTTGTTGGACGGATCTTGACAAGTAGACGTGTAGGCGCAGGGAAAAGGTCTTCGCTCCGAAAGCCACTTTAAGATGTCGTGCCACCTCCTTTGGTTTGTGTTTCCGAAGTTTCGGTAAAGATGGTCTAGAGTACGGAAGTGTGAAGGTTGAGGCTCTCTTCTGTAAAATCCGCTCCTCGTTGGCACGAGAAGACATCCCGAGCACATGACCACGACGAAGGCGAAACCATCTCGCCTTGGTCGAAGCAGTCGGTGAGTGGGGGAGGAGGCAGTGGGTAAAGCAGGAAAGAAAGAAAGAAGTCCGGTGCTGAATGCGAGCCATAATCGCTCTTAATCGATAAAGGAGTGTAGCAGGGCAGCACTCCACTGCCCATATACATTTTCGTTTGCGCCTGCTATGACACCGTCGTACGTTCCAAGTTAGTTGACGTTGGTCATGGTTGTTCCCTAGTCATCCCTGACTGCTGTCGATGGACAGGGTGTAATCAAGCTTATGACGAGACCGGTGCTTGACTTTTACAAGCCTCAGAGAGGGGGGGGGTAGAGGTACCTCTTCTGCGGAGAGGAACTGAAGATAACAAGAGGTGTCAGTGAATTTCATTTCACAACTCTTTCAGGCGTGTCTACTCGAAGGCTTACGGCGCTGCAATACTAGCGGAAAGACACGCTTCGCCAACTTGTGCTCTTTGACTGCCGACAGAGAGAGGGCGCCGAGAGCCTTGCTGACCCGAGCATCCTCAAGAGTCAGTTCCATGGATTAGCATGGGCTCGTCGAAACAGAGTGAGGGTAGCGTGAATCTACGCATACAAACCTCAGGACAATATAGCACGCCGCTCTTGCCCGCTGCGGTGCTGAGGCGGTGAGGGTGTTGGTGTCATCTCCGTTTACCGCATCAAGGGAAATACCGGTGTGGAGGCATTGCCATTCCATGCGATGGAACGAACCTCGCGCCGCTCTCTTAACTCGCCATTTTGAGAGAAGAGCAGAAGGCTCTCAGCCTTTTCACCGAGGGGTCAGTGTCCAACCCACAGAGGAGGTTGAGCATTGCGTGGCAGACGCTGGTGGAGCAGAGATGCATGTGTGAGGGGGTGGGGTTGGAGGCGTATCAAGCGATATATCTGCCATCCAGCCCTCCTCTCGCATCCTCGGGCATATGCAGTGGGTAGTGATGCCACATGTAGATAAGACAGTGCCCCTTTTCGTAGAGACAGCTGATACGTTCCTGATATGCCCGGAGACTGCAGGTGCTTAGGAAGACAACATCGGCACCAGTGAGTTGACATGGCGTAATTCTGCGGCTCTGTGAGCTGTTTTGACCTCCGTGTTAGGACAGAAGTGCACCGCGTCTAGGCTTCATTGGGTGCACTTGCCATCCCTGCAAGCATGTGACTGACGCTCTGCCCCAGGGAGTACGACGCTACGGACTACGTATCATGACGCATCCGACGTCAGCAAGTGTATGCAAGGAGGGAATAGGGCAGAGAGGAGACGAGGCCGAAAATGTAGGGTGCGGGAGGGGGTGAGGAGGGTGGGGAGAACAAAGGGTAGCACTGGCTTCACCTACATGGATAGGCACAGGTGCCAGCAGCATCCCTGAGGCAGATTTGGTGAAGAATACCGTACACACACATACCAACAGGACTTCGAGAGCGTTGGCACGTCGCTTTCCGCGTGACGCAACGATCTTGAGGGGAGGCACGCTTGTCGATACTGCCGATTTCGTGCAATCGACTCAATTCCTCTGCCTGCAAGGGAGAGGTCTGCAAGCTCCTGCGGCTGCGCTTTATTGAGCGGGTAGAGGGAATGAGGAAATGTGGGCAGCTCTACTACCCTCACAAGCGACACCGGCGAGGTTGAGCTACAGCCACAAGCAGATGTTACACACAGAGGCTCTTGTATTGGAAGAAGAAGGAGGAGGCTGCGATGCACCATGTGCGCTTGTGCAGTCGTTGTTGTTTTCTCGCTGTTCTTCCTCCCGCATTCTCCGAAACAGTGAGAAAGGGGAGAGGGCTACACCGTTTCTTTGCGGTTTATCGTATTTCCAGCGCTTCCCTTAGCCATCGAGTCATCCTTCTTGGAGGAAGAAGGTCTACAAGAGAGCAGCATGGCGATGGCGCGGTGAGTCTCCCTTTCCCTCTCCCTCCCCCCACAGACGCATCTTGTGTTTTTTCTCCCTCACGAGCTCTCTCTCGTTTGCCTATTACTCCTCTCTCTTTTTTGGCCGACCTCTGCACACACACAAGTGAATCACCTGCTGCTGCAATACTGTTGCCTCAGCGGGTGTGTTTCCGGCTCTCTCCCCGAGAAGACGTTCTCAGGTAAAGGGAGCGAGACAGAAAGCCATGCCAACAGACAAGATAACAGCAGTGACCACAGAAGAGGCAGGAGAGCAACACCCCCCACGCTCACCCTCTCGAGTGGGTGAGTAGGGCAGAGACGAAGCAAAACCAAAGCGCCCACAGAGCAGGAGGAGGAGGAGGGGGGAGGCAAGAGGACAGTGCGAGAGAAAAAGAGAGGGGGAGAGACGGGACGAGAGAATCGGACGCTTCAAAGCGCGCTGAGAAGGGCTGGGTGGGGGGGGGGGGCGCACCGTCAGAGGGAGTCCCACGGCAAATACAACAAAAAAAAGGCGAGAAGAAAAGCAGGCAGAAGGCAAATTCATAGGCTGCCATTTGGCAAGCGGAGAAGCACCAAAGCGGGGCAGCATACCCCCACCCACCCACACACACCCACATATCAACTTTATAGTGTGAATGGTGCTTGAATGTTGATGACGCGGTTAACAGCGTCAAAGAGCAAACAGAGGGGGGGGCCGCGAACACAGCGGCATTAACCAGACCCCAACACGACGCCCTCAGAGATGACGCAGGCGTGTGTGCCCCAAATGGTTCGATGAAGAAAAATGAAATGAGTGGGTGGCGCAGACGCATTCGCACAGCTCAGGCAATAAAGAAAAGATCGAGGGAAACAGCCACGAGCCGTAGTTGAGTCGCAGTAAGTCTTGGCGTCGCGTGGTGGTGGCGTGGGGAGGGGAGGGGCCACAAACTGGTGCTCGGCAACATAGCATCCAAACGCACCTTGTGTAAACACTAAATCAGTTTCTGGACAGAAATCGTTGCTAAAGTTTCGTTCCGCTGCCAACGCCGGTCGCTCAGAGGGATTTGCGGATGGCAGTCTGCGCACCACGAGCTTGACACTCTCGCTGTACTTCTTAACAACTGTGTAAAGTTACTCAATTATGAACGGTAACGCGAGTCGTCACTTACAACCTCAGAGAACACGTACCAGTTAGGCTTTCAAGACCCTATTAGACCCTCCCCCCGGGGCGAAGCGGCTGCCCCTCCTCCCCCACCTACTCACTTTCCACGCCAGTTGGCGGGAGATCGCCTCCAAGGACATCAGCCCGTAGTACAACATGCAGTACTGAAGTTTAGGCAGCGCACCGGCTGCCATGACAGGAAACACAAAGCACATGAGCCACATCCTCAACACCCTGCGCTTAACCGTGTGATAAGGGTAGAATCGCTTCAGTCGCGGAATGCCATCCGCATCCCCCAGCACGCTGTCGAGGTACGCGCAGCCGTGTCCGTGTGGCCCACGTACATGCTGAGAAACCGCTGCAGAGAGAGTACCGAGTTCTGAGACCAGCGCTGTCAAGGCTGTAAGACGTCCGCAGCCTGTATGCACATCGCGTATAACGCCACTGGTTGCGGGCACACTGAAGACACAACCCAGTCCTCCATAGACACCCGGCAAATGATCACCAGCATGATGTTGGGATGCCCCAGTGCCTGGTACGTGAAAAGTAGCTTCTTCAGCATCCCCACCGAGCCCCGAGTCGCTTCGCACACAGGCACAACACTGCACC
>NC_025878.1:769227-771337 GCF_000755165.1 Leishmania panamensis
TCCTCGGCATCAAGGCATCACAGAATTAAAGAAGAGTATACCTGTGAAGGAGGAAAGGAGGGGGAGGCATTAACGACGAATTTGAGTCGTCACGGAGTGATGCCCTTACCGTAGTGTAGAGGAAGCTGAACCCGCATGGGTGTCCTTCGGGGAGGGGGGGCTAGTGGGAAGGAAAGTGAGAGCAGGAGCTGAAGGGTGAAAAGAGATCGAGAGAAAGAGAGACCCGTAGAGGGCGAGGGGAGCAGGACACCATCATTGAAGAAAACGAAGCTCGATACAATTGGATGGGGAGGGCAGCTGCATACTTCGGCCTAGTACGTGTAGGGGAGATGGCGCAGGGAGAGTAGAAGAGGGTAGGGGACGGGGGTCGGCCTTCATTGTGTGCGTGTGCATGTTTTTTTTTTATTTGTTTTCCACTTGCCTCCTTTGAGTTGCGCAGCAGCGTTTCCTGCGTGTCGAAGAGGGGGTCCCACAAAAAAATGACATGCGTCCAACGGTGACGGGCAGCAGCAGAGGAGAGGGAAAATACTGAGCACCCTCCCCCCAAGAGAGAGAGAGTTGTACGTGCAGAAGAGCACAGGGGGAGGCACGATCAAAAAGCGCTCCTGGGCAGCGAGAAGGTTTACCTAGGGAAAAAAATAGTACACACTGAAAGGGGGAGGAAAAGATAGCGAGGGCCTCGTGAAGCAAGCGGACATGCCTCCCTTTCCAGAGAGAGACACACACACACACACACACACACACACACACACGCACGCCAGCAAAGAGGTACCGGAAGGGAGAACAGAATAGACTGAGTTAACTGCTCAGCTGCAGCGATTACGGTTTGCAAAGTGGATCAAGTCAGACGTGAAACAACAGAGAAGTGTAGGGATGTGCAGTATCGAGAGAGTCAGACTCCTTTCCTTAATCCCCCCCTCTCTCCTCCTGTGGTCGTACGCACATCTGTCTCTCATACACAGTGAGCCGGGGACACATTGTCGACGAGACTGGCGCCAACAGGTTGCCAACACGAGTAAAACGAGAAACGAAAAACACCAGACGCCACGCTGTACACTGACAAAGCGGCGATGCGCACATAGAAATCGAGAAGGAACAGTTCATCCACGACTTATCCACGCAGGCCTATTGCGTTCCAAGACGCTACCACACCCAGGCACAGACCACATGACGTGGACGTCATGTCGATGGAAGAAACGCTTGCGAGCTGGTCCAGTGACACTTTCCACTCGACTCTCAAGGGACATGTTTTGCGTACCAGCCCATAACTCACGACTTCAATCACATGTATCATCGTCGGAAGTAGAGACAGCCAATTCGTCTTCCTCCAATGTGAGCCCAGCCTGCAGCAGCATTTCCTTGCTCGTCTCCCGTACTTCCATCGCAGTGGGGCGCTCGGAAGGGTCAAGTGAGAGGCAACGTATGATGGATTCCACTACATTTCTGCTGTAGTTGTCGACCACATCCGAACCTCTCAGGAGATCTACATTCACTACGACACGGCCCTGCACCAGCGCATCGCTGAACGGCTTCCCGCCAGCCTTCATTAGCTCTGCGAGCTCTGCTGAAGTCCCGAACGACTGGCCATCCTCGCAGGTGGCCCACTTCCAGCAGGGCTCCTTTGTCAATGCCTCGATAGTCGAGAGTCCAAAGCAAAACATGTCACACTGCGGAGTGGGCAGAGCGCCAGTGGCCATTCGTGGACTTATGTAGCACGTTTGATGTACGTAGAAGAGCTCGCATGCCGCTTTCCTGTCACCTGAGTGCCCAGTTAAGCGGCACTTGCCATCCGCGCTAACGAGCACGTTGTCGAGGCACACACCGCCGTGCGCGATTCCCCGCTCGTGTAAATACGACAGAGCGGTGAGGGCGTGAAGACCGAAGCGGTTGATGGTCACCGCCTTTACACGTGGATAGCGGAAAATGAGCTCACGCAGTGTGCCGCCAGGGCTGAACTCCCAGATAGACATCATTCCACCCTCGATTGACTCTGAGAAGCCAAGACAGAGCAGAAGGTTTGGATGGCGCAGCTGCTGGTGCTTCTCGAACAACCGTCGCGCCGCAGCTTCTTGGCATGAGCTTGGAACGAAGATGGGGGTAGCGCTGCGCA